>NC_141375.1:3706427-4002330 GCF_017979445.1 Akebia trifoliata | reverse complement strand
AATTGTAGGAGCTTTTCGTCCACCTTGTTTCCGAATGACGATGAACCGTGAATTGGTAGATCTCTCCTTGATCCGACCTTCTTCCCTGCTAAGAAAAATCTCCGATGCCAAAGTTAGAATTATTCTTCTTGTTTTCCCAAGAGAAGAAGAAAAAGTGCGTACCTTTCATATGGGGTTTCCTCCTTTTTATAGAACTTTTTCTTCCCTAACTTTTCGTTTTCCTTTTATCCCCTTGAAAGAGTCAATGCCTAATCCCTTGAAATCAAGGATTTTCCCGGATCATTACGCTCGAAATTCGAGAATTCAGGGATCTTAGCGCATTATCCTCCTTGAGTAGTTACTTCTGCAGATTTTACCCGGTCCGCATTAATACCCGAACAATTGCCTCTCAAATACCCGATCCACCGACCCACTCTAAGAGTCATATGCATAATTATGCGACCGAAGGTTTTATGCCTCCACAATGCCCCGTCTCGGAAAGTCGCGAGCATCGTGAGTTTCCGAGAACATTTACTATATTAACAATATTAATCATTCAAAGGGGTCGCGTGGTTCCAAGGTGAGCATTTAATGTTTAATATATGTGTCGTTAGCCATTCGTATTGTATTTATACGCCGTCGTCTTATCATATTGACTATTAAATGCGGCCGTTTGAAGTTGCAAGCCATTGGTTTTCTTCCACGTGGTGCCACCTGATGGGTTGGGTATGGGACGCATGGCCTTCAGCCTCCTCATCATTGATGTGCAATGATGGTTGCAACAGCTCATGATGTGCGCTCTTTTCTAGACAATTTCATCCCTTGGATGGTACGAAAATCTCGAGAATCCTTTTCTTATAAAAAGGACTTCTATTTCCATCTCATTTTTACTTTTCCAGTTCCTCTCGTCGAAGTGCTGCCAGTTTCTTTCCTGGGTTCTCTTTGCCTGCCATTCCCAGTCCAAGTCCCTTTTTTTTTCTCTCTCGATCAAAGTACCTTTTCTTGCATTTCTGGTTTTCTATTTTAGCGTTTTTTCTTTCTTCTTCTTCTTCTGTTTCCCTTAAGAAACCAGCGATTCTTAATGGGCAAAAAACCTTATAACCCTGTTAGACCTTCCATAGAAGACTTCCGATCTACTTACTCTATTCCCGAGTTTGTGGCCACGGAATGGTGTGACCTTCCTGATCCTCATGAAACATGGGATGAGGGCACGACCGTTGTTTTCTGGGATCAATTCAAAGCCGGTCTTAGGATTCTCCTGTCCCCGTTAACTAAAGAAGTCCTCAATTTTTTTCATAAAGCTCCTGGTCAGATGACGGGGAACTTCTTCCGTTTAATCTTTATGATTGAACTGATGAACTCCCGTCTCCCCGAGGGACAAAAACTCGGCCTTGTTGACATCCGGGCCCAGTATAAACTCTCAAATGCCCCCAAACGACCAGGATTCTTTTACTTGATGAAGAGGAAGGGTCGGGAAGTTTTGTTATAACTTCCCGAAACTGATAAAGAATGGTTCCTGTACCCAGTCCGGCTTACTGGCTCCTGGGAATACGCTGAGGGGCAGTCTTCTCCGATTCTTAAAAACTATTACTTCAATTGGACGGGTAGAAACTCATCTATAATCCTACTCTCTTTTTTTTATTTTTTATTTTTTTATTTACTTACTTCTTGTTCGTTTTGCAGGTATTAAAGACAGACGTCCTCCTTGTGCACCCGTTCTAGAGAGTACTTTGTCTGACAATGAGTTCCGAGAAAAATTGACATCCTTATCCCCTAACCTTCCTCTCACAACTCTCTCAAGACCTACAGCAAGGCCTTCCTCCTCTCGTCTTCAAACTACCGTTCTCTCTTCTACAACTTCTTCTTCTTTTGGCCTCGAAAATCCAACCTCCGAATCCGAAGAAGAGATGGAATCCCCCCAACTGATAACCCGCAAGCCTTCTGCAAGAAGACGCCCGACTCCTGAGATTCTCCCTACTCCCCTAACAGTCATCCCTCCAGTTGATTCTTCCAGTAAATCTCCTGACCTTCCAAATATTTCTCACTCGGCCTCTGAAGGACTGCCGCTCCGTTCCAGCCCTGTCCACCGAGGAAAAAAACAAAAGACAGCCACCACCTCGACTGACAAAGACGTTCCTACCGAAGGTCCTGCTCCGAAGGAGAGGATCTTGTTAGTAAAAGTTCCTCTAGATGCCTCAGCCCTAAATGATGCCAAGGTAGCCTGAGGTATAGTTGAAGGCAGCCTCCTCCCAACAGATAAAAAGGTCACCTCTGACCTTCTGGAGAATGATCCAGTTGCCTTTCTTGACGATCTGTGCAGTCACCTGACCAAAGTATTTTTCTTTCCTCCCCTTCTACCTTATTTCTTGCTTGTATTACATTTCACTAAAAATTTCCATGTTTAGGCTCAGCATGGGCTTTTCGCTCTGGCCAGGAGCAAGGTAGATGCCCTTAGGGGAGCCCGCTCCTCTCGCCAACTACTTGAGGCGAAGGACAAGGAAATTTCTAGCCTTAAGGGTCAGGTCACCGACCTTCAGGAAAAACTTTCGAGCTTAACAGATGAGATGGCTCGAATTTCTCATGCTTTTGAAGGTCGCATGGAAAATTTCAAGAGAGAAGCCGAAGAAGAGAAGGTGAAGGCGCTCGGGGAGCAAAGGGTTACCCTTCAGAGGCAATTAGATGAAAATGTGAAGGAATGGGAGGACGCCCTGGAGGAGGAGAGGAAGTTGACAGCTAAGCTTGAGGATGATCTCCAGAAGCTCCAGTCATCTCTCAATTCCTCTCTGCCCCCAACCCATCCAATTGTGGACACTGCTAATTCTCCTGAGGGTGATAACCTTGTAGAAAAATGATTTTACATTAACTTCTCATGTAGTTTGTCATATAATGATGACTTTTTGTTAACCTTCTATGTAACTTGTTATATGACTTTCAATATTTTATGCCGATCATTTTTGTTTTTCCTTCTGTATCTATTGCCCTTGTTACATAACACCTTACCTTCTGTTTCATATCTCTAACCCCTTAGGGTGATACTCGGATATACAACGGATCCGACCTTATAAATATCTTCGTGTCGCCCACCTCATAGGGTGACACTCGGGTCTCCACACAGATCCGACCTTATAAATATCTTCGTGTCACCCACCTCATAGGGTGACACTCGGGTCTCCACACAGATCCGACCTTATAAATATCTTCGTGTCACCCACCTCATAGGGTGACACTCGGGTCTCCACACAGATCCGACCTTATAGATATCTTCGTGTCACCCACCTCATAGGGTGACACTCGGGTCTCCACACAGATCCGACCTTATAAACATCTTATTAAGTATAACAGAATTTTATTTGCGAAAAAGAATTTTATCAACTGAAAGAACGCATTTTTATTTCATGCATGAAAAAATGAAAAGACATCAACATAAATACTACATACCATTTTATTGAAAATATTTCTTAAGATTGAACGCGTTCCACGGTGAGCTAATAGATTTCCCAGTCATTGTTTTTAGATAGTATGCTCCTGCTTGACCGACCTTGGCAACTTGGTATGGCCCTTCCCAATTTTCTCCGAGTTTACCACTGTTTGGCAATTGGGTGTTCTGGAATATCTTTCTCAGTACAAGATCCCCTGGTTCATATCCTCTTATGCGCGCTTTCCGATCGTAGGATCTTTTTAATTGTTGGTGATATCTTCCCAGTCTCTCTAGTACCCTTTCGCGTGTTTCGTCCATCCAGTCTAAGTTCCGGGCCAACAATTCTTCGTTTACCAAGTTGTTTACAACACTAGTCCGGCTTGTTGGTACTTGAATTTCGGTCGGGATAACCGCTTCGGTTCCGTATGTTAAGGCAAATGGGGACACTCCCGTTCCTCTTCGTGCCGTAGTTCGATATGCCCAGAGCACGCTGTGTAGCTCGTTAGCCCACAGTCCCTTCTTCTCACCCAATCTTTTCTTCAAATTCTGTAGAATAACTTTGTTAGATGCTTCCGCCTGACCGTTTCCCTGAGGATATCTAGGAGACGAACTCAAGCTGCGAATTCCGTACTCCTGACAGTAAGCTATTATCCTTTTTCCCCTGAATTGTTTGCCGTTATCAGTTATAATGGCAAAGGGTATTCCGAATCTTGTGATTATGTGTTCCTAGAGGAATTTAACCACTTCTTCCTCTCGGATTCTGGATAACGCGATTGCTTCTATCCACTTTGTGAAATAGTCAGTCCCCACTAGTAAAAATTCCCTTCCTCCGGTTGTTCGTGGAAACGGTCTCATAATGTCCAGCCCCTACATGGCGAAAGGCCAGGGACTACTGATCGAGTGAAGTTCTTCTGAAGGTTGTTGTATCATGTTAGCGTGTCGTTGGCATTTGTCGCATTTCTTAGCGTATTTCTTGGCATCTTCTTGCATATATGGCCAATAATATCCTTGAGCTAGGGCCTTGTGTGCCAACGATTTGCCCCCTGAATGATTTCCGCAAATACCCTCATGTATTTCTAAAAGAATCAACTGTGCCTCCTTCCGAGTTACGCACCTCAGGTGTGGTCCTCCATACGACATTCGAAAGAGTTCTCCCTCTATAAGTATGAACCGCCCTGCCTTCCTTTTCAATTTCCAGGCTGCTTTCTTGTCATCAGGAGCAACTCCCGTCTTGAGAAAATTTACTATCTCATCCATCCAAGTGAGGTCTGAATTTATTGCCATGCAGTTTATCTCTCTCGTTGAATCAATGCTTGTTGTAGCCTGGAATTCCATCGGGATAGTCCGAACTTCTGAATTTCCAAGCATTGACGCAACATATGCCAATGAATCGGCATGGCGATTGTCATCCCAGAATATTCTTGATATTTTCACTTTTTCGAAACCCTCCATCTCCTTTTGGACGAGCTTTACATATTTT
The DNA here is from genome assembly GCF_017979445.1 of Akebia trifoliata. Classification (NCBI taxonomy): domain Eukaryota; kingdom Viridiplantae; phylum Streptophyta; class Magnoliopsida; order Ranunculales; family Lardizabalaceae; genus Akebia; species Akebia trifoliata. Next base: position 3,997,453 of record NC_141375.1, on the reverse strand, counting down.
ACCATTCTATCATCCTTCACCTGAAATGTTCCTCCGCAATGTTAGACCACAAGTTGGGAATCTGAGTAAACCTGTAACTCCTTGATCTTCAGATCTCGCGCCATCCTTAATCCACCGAGGACAGCTTCGTATTCTGCCTCGTTATTTGAGGCCCCGAATCCTAACTTCATAATCTTTTCTAGTCTATCGTTACTAGGAGTGATTAGCACCATTCCTGCCCCTGACCCATGAGAGTTTGCCGACCCATCAGCAAATAATCTCCATCCCGTTTCCTTACTCATTGGATCGGGTATGTCCTCCTCAATTGGATCCGTTTCTCCTTCTTCTACCCAGTTCGGATCCTCGGCCGAAAAATCGGCAAGTAGGTCAGCTACTACTTGTCCTTTCTGCGCGCTTCTAGGCTCAAAGACTAAGTCGAATTCTCCTAGCATGACAGCCCACTTGGCCATTCTTCTGGATTTTTCTGATCTGTGCAACACCTTTCGTAATGGATAATCTGTAACAACCCTCACCTTATGAGCTTGAAAGTATGGCCTGAGCTTCTGTGCCGAGTATACTAGAGCCAGGCCGATTTTTTCCATCCGACTATATTTTTCTTCGGAAGCACCTAACGTCTTACTCACAAAATAGATTGGCAATTCTTTCTTTCCTTCTGTTCTGAACAATATGGAACTTATTGCTGTTGGTGTCGCAGCTAAGTACATTCATAATGTGTCTCCATCTTCTGGTTTGCTCAAAACGGGAGGAGTTCCGAGGTATTCCTTTAGATTCTAGAACGCCTCTTCACATTCTTCCGACCATTCGAACCCTGTTCCCTTCTTGAGTAATGAAAACAAAGGCCTGCATTTATCTGATGACCTTGATACGAATCTGCTAAGCGCTGCTATCCTCCCTGCTAGCTTCTGCACTTGTTTTAAGCTGGTCGGGGAAGCCATCTCCGTCAGTGCCCTTATCTGTTCAGGGTTGGCTTCTATTCCTCGCCTGGTAATCATGTATCCCAGAAATTTTCCCGATGACACTCCAAATGCGCATTTCTTTGGGTTGAGGCGCATATTATACTTCCTTAAACGGGCGAATGTTTCTTCCAAATGGAACATATGATCCTCCGCCCTCTTGCTCTTTACCAGCATGTCATTGTAGACACCCCATTTTTGCATTCGCCTGATTAATCAACTCGTCGACCCGATCGCAAAGGTTCCCATTGATGGATGTCTATTCCAATGCTTTATTTTGTTACCAGATATGTTTCAGAAATCCGGATGAGGTATCTCGAACTGACAAAACTTAGAAACCACGCTACGCTAGGAAAATACGACCCCAGAAACATAGAAATCATCATCTTGCAAACCAAAAAGAAGCTTCACGATAAAAATCACTAAAATTACCAAATTACCCCTAACATCAAAACAACCCTAGAGCCTGCATTATGCTTAGGAAAACCCACTCAAACACATTAAACAACAAATCGAAACCAAGTAAACCACTTCGCCAATTTTCACAAAATTTGACAAAATTACGAAAATACCCCTCATAAAGTTCACAATCATTTCATACAAAAACTTCATAAATGACAAAAACCAACATTCCCATTAAATTCCTTACGAAAAACTGATTCCAAAACATCCTGAAACATTGAAAAACGACTTAAAACGTAAAACATCCTCTCTGAGGGCAAAATGGTAATTTCACAATTTTCATAATTAAAAAATTCGAAATTAATAAATAAAACATTAAATAATTAAAGTAAAACATTAAATAATTAAAGTAAAACATTAATGAAATTAATTTAAAATTTTGAACCTAAAAATTGATCAATCGGACTTTCGGGTAAAATTGTTGAGGGTTCGTGGGATATTTCTTTAAGGACCCCTCTATTTGGGGGTCCAAAGAATTAAAGATATAATAGAAGGGGGTTTTCCAAAAATTAAAAGTAAATCAAGCAAGACTGAAGTCAAGGTATTAAAGTCAATCAAGTGAAACTGAAGTCAAAATTAAAGTCAATCAAGCAAGACTGAAGTCAAGGTACTAATCGAGTCAATCTCATAAGACTAAAGTCAAAACCCTAAAACCCTAAAGACTAAGTCAAAACCCTAATTGAAACCCTAAAAGAAACCCTAATCAAACCCTAAATGCTTCTAAAAACTTTATAAATAGGAGCCTCCACACCCTATTTTCGTATCAAAGAAAAAACCCTAGGAAAAGTAGGTAAAGAAGCCTTCATAGCCTCCCCAAAACCCTAATTTTGGATCCCCAACTCCTTCCCTAACACCCCTACTCCGATTTTAGCCTAAAAAACACCCAAAAACCTCTCAAAAACATCCCAAAAATCCATCACAAATATGAAACACTCAGATCCAAGAAGGAGATACCTTACCTCGGAGATCAGGAATCAGATCCGGAGATAGAACGAAGTAAGAATACGGTACAAGGAGCCATTCTAACCAATCTGAGGGAATAACACTTTTGCAGATCAAAGGTATTTTTATTTTTTTATTTTTTTAATCTAGGTTTATCATTAGCAATGTAGATCTATTTGGGATAAGTAGAGACCGGCATTGGCCGGGCGGGGTTGGTGCCTAACACCTTCCAACCCTGTAACATGATCCCCGGGTTCAGATTTCTATAGTAGATTAGTTCTTTTATCCATTGTAGGGTCAATTTGGCTCCTAGACCGTAATAACTAGGTGGCGACTCCCAAACCTCAAGGGTCAAAAGCGGATCCGCGCACCCCGCGGATCGAAGGCGCTTTCAGTGGCGACTCCACTAGGGACTATTGAGGATCAAACTTGAAAAACCCCAAGTATGGGAGTATTGCCAAAATGACCTAGTTTTTTTTATTATTTAGTTGGATTTATTTTATTTATTTTTTCTATTTATTTATTTTTTATCTTGATTGTAGATGATTTTGGGTATTGCATTTTTTTTTCTCCAATTAAGGATCACTTTTTGATGACCCCTAAATAATGAAATATTCAAATTGACCTATGAAAATGATGGAATGATGAAGGTTGGACAGAAATAGTAAAATACTTTTAGAGAATATTCTAGTGAGAATTAAGTCTGGGAGCCTCCTAATAAAACATAGATCTCGTCGAGTAGATTAATTTAGAATCTGAGTTCACTCCATTTCGTTATCGGAAGCCTTAGATATCATCGATGCAAGTTCAATCTGTAAATCTGGAATTATTTCTGAATGAAAGTTGGGACAGCAACGTTAAAACTTTTTTACAGAACATTTTAGTGAGAATTAAGTCTGGGAAACCTTTAATAAAACATAGATCTCGTCGAGTAGATTAATTTAGAATTTGAGTTCACTCAATTTCGTTATCGGAAGCCTTAGATATCATCGATGCAAGTTCAATCTGTAAATCTGGAATTATTTCTGAATGAAAGTTGGGACAGCAACGTTAAAAACGTTTTTACAGAACATTCTGGTGAGAACTAAGTCTGGACACCTATTAATAAAATGTAGATCTCATCGAGTAGATTAATTTAGAACTTGAGTTCACTCGATTTCGTTATCGGGAGCCTTAGATATCATCGATGCAAGTTCAGATTGTATTTTCCTAATTCACAGAAAATCTGAATTTATCTAATGTTGGCACAATTAATGTTCTTGAGAGTGAGCTCATCTCAACCATTGTCATTCTATCATCAATGTAACACCTATTGGAATCTCGATTTATTTTGGATCACCCAAAAGTGATCATTGATTGGACCTTAAAAATTATAAAAATTATGCTTATTGCAATGTTTGTTTGATCATTATCATATGCCATATTTATTGATTAATTTACCATGATCTTGCTTGAAATACATGATTGATGTTGATCGTAATGTTAATGTGCTTATGTGCTGGGAATAATGTGATCTTAATTCAATATTCATATGATTTGAATGATTTTGGTTTTGATTAAATATATGATTGATTTGATTGGATCCATGGGCCCATTTGTTTGAAAAAGGTCCCGGGCACACCCCACCCTGTTTTGCACACACCACATGCACGTTTACTGTTTTACTCACTTACACGTCCCATTTAGCCAACGTGGCACTAGTGCGTGGTCCGGTCTCTTCGGAGATGCGACGTCATTCATGAAACCCACAACTCCAGTCACGTACCTTAGGGTATATCAAACTGGGGGCATCAATACCATCTGATCAGGTGATTCTGAGAAGTATGTTGATGCACCCAGGCTGGAGCGACCTGAGCCTTTGACCTATTGTAAGCCACACAGTCACATGTCCCGATTGCCAACGTAGTACTAGTACGTGGTCGGTCCCCTCGTGGGATGCCAAACCATTTATGAAAGCTACAACTCTTGACTCGTACCCGTAGGTATAAAAGATAGTCTAAGTATATCAATTGCACTTCTTGGTCAAAACCGGTGCCTAAGCAAGATCTTGCCCCGCTGTACCCTACTGTACGAGGGGGATAGACTACGTCTATTCTAGACGAGAGGTATTTAAGTGGGCCCTTGCTCAGCATTGTGCGCCACCTCTCAACTGGAGATCAAACTGGCTGTTTTTGACTTCAGAGAAGTGAATTGAGGTTTTAGATTATCACCTACACGGTATATCAAACCAAGTCACCACGTATCGAAAGGTATATAGGTGTGCTTGGGCAAGGGTGGCTAGATAAAAATGCATTGCACGTAGTAAGCTTAGAGTCTAGAAACCTTCCCAGTAGGTCACGACTCGAACTTATCGTGGATGTTCCCGGGTTGTTCATTGAATGGAATTTTATGAGACTTTGTGATTGATATGAATGTATGTGAATGATGAGATCAGAATGCATGTGAATGATGAAATGGATGTATGTGAATGATGAGATCAGAGTGTATGATTGTCCTCAAGGATAAAAAATGTTATTTTTGAAAATCAAAATGGGTGCACCGACCCAATAAAAAATCCATCTCTTGCAAATGACCCAGCCCAACTCGATCCAACAATCCTGATGGACCGGGCCATTTAAATCGAAATAGAAATCAAATTTTCAAAGAAGAAAAATAGTTTACAAAGGGAAAGTATTTTCCAGAAAAAATATTTTCCAAAAGAAGTGTTTTCCAAAAAAAGTATTATTCTCTAAAAAAAATGTTTTCTAAGAAAAAACGTTTTCCAAAAAATATTTTCCAAGAGAAGATACTTTCCAAATTAAAAACTATTTTCCAGAGAAAAAATATTTTTCAAAGAAAATGTTTTCCAAAAGAAAAGAAAAAGAAGGAAAAATAATTTGCAAAAGATCTATTTTTGCATGAAAAGTTTTTATGGACCTTGGAAAACTACCAAAAAATGTTGCAAAAAAATAATCAGATTTGTGAAATAAAAACATTATTTTCCAATATTTTTCAAGAGTGCAACATAATTATTTTTCTTCTGAATAATCATTGAATGGATGAATTTTTTAATGGATTGGTGCACAAAATTCAATAAAATCTCAGGGTTCATTTAAAATGTTATCAAGGGGGTGACACTGAAATTGGTTAAATTCACCTTCAAAGAGGTTTAAGGGTTATCATTGTATCTAAGCTCAATCGTCTATCGTCTAGCTAGGGCTGTAAATCCGGTCAGTTAGAGTAAACGTCAATATCAAGTCAAACAGTCAGAAATGACCTCAAAATTTCTCAACATCGTCCAGTTGTTCTTTAAAGATCATAGTGCTTCAATCCTACCGGTTATAAGCAATATCTCAGTCCTCAGTCCTAATCAAACTCGTATGAGTACTTATCTTGAGTTTTCAAGAGTCATTTGGGTTAGCTCGAGTCCCTTTTTCCAGCAAGGTCATGTCTTCCTTAGATTGAGTCTACTCTTTCCTATTGAGTCAAGTTAGTTCATTGAGTCTATAGAGGTGTCTGTTGTCCCATCTGAAATTGATCGGATAAAGGAAATTTTTGAATACCTCGAGCGCATTAACGAATTAACTAATAATTTGATAGATTTCGTTTCTGAACAAGAAGATAAGAGTCGGGCTCAACCTTTAATCGAGAAAGGAAAGGTCTTTGACCTCGAAACAAAAAATAATTCCTAAAGAGATTCAAATAGAAACCATCTTATCCCTAAAGGAACACGAGGGGATAATGAATTTACTCAGAAATTTCAAAAGACTTGTTCGTGTGATCATATGAGGGTATGCTAGGTACAAGCTTGGGTGTTGTTCAACACGAAATAGATACTCGTCTATATCGATGGAATTAAAGAAGATGTTATAAAATGTATCAGCACTATCCTTACTACATCTTGAGTTTCAAATCACATATTATCAGTCGATATGGGGGTACCTTTTGAACTGATCTCTGATAATGGGTCGTACTTCAAAGCATAAATCATTACTCTATGTTTAAAGTTGAAGATCCGGAAGCACAAATCATCCCCCTACCGTCCTCAGATCAATGGAACGATTGAAGCAGTTAGTAAGAGTCTCAAGACTATCATCAGGAAAATTGTGTCAATCACATCGAGATTGGTCAGAAAAATTATCATTCACGCTATGGACATATCGAGCTTCAATTCGATCCTCTACTGGAGCTACTCCCTACTCTTTAGTGTATGGCATGGAAGCAGTCTTGCCAGTTGAAATGGAAATTTCGTCTCTCAGGGTCTTGTTGGAAAATCATTTGTTAGAAACAGATTGGGTTCGTCAGCAGCATGAAGAATTAAACTTGATCGAAGAAAACGAGTTAAAGCCCTGTACCATGTGCAAGCTTATCTAAGAAGAGTCACCCGTGCATTTGACAAAAAGGTCAAAGCTCATCATTTACAAGTCAAGGATTTAACTATCAGACTTCAAAGAAAATTGAACACTCTTCCTCGACTATAAGAGAAAGTCTGAACCCAATTGGAGAAATTCATTCATTAAGGAAATACTGTCTGGAAAAGTCGTCAGACTTCAAGATCATGATGGAAGTGAACTACCAGAACCAACCAACCTTGACCAGATCAAGCGGTACTACATTTAAGGAGGCCATCTTTGGCCGAATCAATTCTCCTGTTACCTAGTTCAATATATCCTTTCTCAACCCTTTTGCAGTATTTTCAAAAAAAAAAATTATGCCTTTTTCTTTCTCAGCCCGTTCACCTAACCTAGGGGAGGGAAAAATCTGAACTACGTTTTGGTCTGATCCCAAAAATTTGGGGTACGTAGGCAACCTGAGAAGTTACTTCAGGCCCGACCACATCAAAATAAAAAATAGATTCCCTGATGAAGAAAAAATCTAAAAAAAAATGCAAAAAAATATCATCCAAAATGGGGAAGAAAATTCAAGAAAAAGTTTAAATGAAATGCCACACAAGGGGCATTTGGGTTTTTGAGCCTCAAAATCCCTTTCATTTTATGCCTAGTCCCAAGCCTACCTATAAAAGTCCTCCTAAGTACCGTGTGAAAAAGTCAAGGAGGGTAGTAGAACATGATCAGACAGTGATTCTAGAAGGTCAGAGGAAAAGAAAAAAAGATAAAAAAAAAATGATGAAGCCTGCTAAGTTGAAAACCCGAAAAGGGCGACTTAGGCAAAAATTAAGGCAAGCTCGCAAAGTTGAAAATCTGAAAGGACAACTTTGGCAACAATCAGAGCCAAGAAAAAAAAGAAAAAGCTCGCTAGATTGAAAACCTGAAAAGGCGATCTAGGCAAAAGTTAGAGCAAGCTCGATAGATTGAAAACCTGGAAAGGCGATCTAGGCAAAAATTAGAGCAATAAAAAAAAAAACAGAAGAAAATCCCAAGCTGAGAGCAGTTCGAGCCGAAACGTCAGAAATCCGAATAATCAAGTTCAATACTCAGCTTAAACCAGGCATAGATTCAGAAGCCACAAGTATCTTGTCTACGATCGATCTGAAAATTCTTACTTCCCCAAGTAAACCAATGGAGAGAATGGTGAATTCTATGATGAGTCTCAAAAGGAAATATTTTGTTCTCTTGAGCCTGACTCAAAATCTTTAATAAAATTAATCAAAATTAAAAGTTGAATCTTTATTGCGCTTGTGGTAATCAAATATTTCAAATCTTCATACTAGGGGTATTTTTCTTTTTCATCTAGATATGTAATTTCCTCTTTATACCAGGGGCATCTTCTTTATGATGTGTTCAATTATTTTCAATGCCATGTTTATTGTCAAACTAAGGACATTTTGTTCTTGAGCAATGTTAATCCTAAAATGAGAATTCCAAACTTAAGGTTACCCTCTTGATAGTAGTTTTTCAAAAAACTCTTGAGGTTCAAACTCAAATTTTAAATTTACAAAACTTTTTTAAAACCTTGAGGTTCAAACAAATGCATTCTGAATCTCACATAGGAGATAAGACATCCATTCTGTCCCAAATTTATTCATTCCATGATTCAACCACTCTTCTCCAGACTCATTTTCAATCGTTTCTCTCCCAGATTTATTTCTTTGTTCTCAGTTTTACTCAGTCAGTTTCCGCCAAGAGTTATCTTGGATTTTGCTCAGTTGCCGCCAAGGGTTATTTTGGATTTTGCTCAGATGCCGCCAAGAGTTATCTTGGATTTTGCTCAGATGCCGTCAAGGGTTATCTTGGACTTTGCTCAGTTTTCGCCAAGGGTTATCTTGGATTTTGCTCAGTTGCCGCCAAAGGTTATCTTGGATTTTGCTCAGATGCTGCCAAGGGTTATCTTAGATTTTGCTCAGTTGCCGCCAAGGGTTATCTTGGATTTTGCTCAGTTTCCGCCAAGGGTTATCTTGGATTTTGCGCAGATGCCGCCAAGGGTTATCTTGGATTTTGCTCAGTTGCCGCCAAGGGTTATCTTGGATTTTGCTCAGCCAGTTGCCGCCGAGGGTTTGCTCGGATTATGGTCAGCCAGTTACCGCCAAGGGTTATCTTGGATTTTGCTCAGCCAGTTGCCGCCGAGGGTTTGCTCGGATTATGCTCAGCCAGTTGCCGTTGAGGATTTGCTCGGATTATGCTCAGCCAGTTGTCGCCGAGGGTTATCTCGGATTTTGTTCAGTTGTCGCCAAGGGTTATCTTGGATTTTGCTCAGCCAGTTGCTGCCGAGGGTTTGCTCGGATTATGCTCAGCCAGTTACCGCCAAGGGTTATCTTGGATTTTGCTCAGCCAGTTGCCGCCGAGGGTTTGCTCGGATTATGCTCAGCCAGTTGCCGCCAAGGGTTATCTTTGATTTTGCTCAGCCAGTTGCCGCCGAGGGTTTGCTCGGATTTTGCTCAGCCAGATGCCACCGAGGGTTTGCTCGGATTATGCTCCGCCAGTTGCCGCCGAGGGTTATCTCGGATTTTGCTCAGTTGCCGCCAAGGGTTATCTTGGATTTTGCTCAGCCAGTTGCCGCCGAGGGTTTGCTCGGATTATGCTCAGCCAGATGCCACCGAGGGTTTGCTCGGATTATGCTCAGCCAGTTGCCGCCGAGGGTTATCTCAGATTATGCTCAGTTGCCGCCAAGGGTTATCTTGGATTTTGCTCAGCCAGTTGCCGCCGAGGGTTTGCTCGGATTATGCTCAGCCAGATGCCACCGAGGGTTTGCTCGGATTATGCTCAGCCAATTGCCGCCGAGGGTTATCTCAGATTTTGCTCAGCCAGATGCCACCGAGGGTTTGCTCGGATTATGCTTCGCCAGTTGCCGCCAAGGGTTAACTTGGATTTTGCTCAGTTTCCGCCAAGGGTTATCTTGGATTTTGCTCAGTTACCGCCAAGGGTTATATTGGATTTTGCTCAGTTGCTACCAAGGGTTACCTTGGATTTTGCTCAGTTTCCGCCAAGGGTTATCTTGGATTTTGCTCAGTTGCCGCCAAGGGTTATCTCGGATTTTGCTCAGTTTCTGCCAAGGGTTATCTTGGATTTTGCTCAGTTGCCGCCAAGGGTTATCTTGGATTTTGCTCAGTTTCTGCTAAGGGTTATCTTGGATTTTGTTCAGATGCCGCCAAGGGTTATCTTGGATTTTGCTCAGTTTTCGTCGAAAGTTTTCTCGGAATTATGCTCAGTTTATGCTCAGATTATGCTCAAATTATACTCATATTTTACTCAAATTTATCTCAGATTTTAAATCACACACTTGCACAGTTGTTATATCAATCAATGAGAATTTTTTAAATTCAAGGATTTGACACTGCCAGTGAGAGCTCGCGCTCAAGGACCTGACATTTTCTTTTAGTTCGGGGAGAGTTTACCCTCAAGGATCCGAACACCCCGACGAATTGCTAAATCACGCTGCAAAATGAACTGTCACTAACTTTGGCATTCAGATATCGCACTATCTACCAAAATAGATTTGCTATCTAGTTTGCTTCAACCCTCTGCTAAAGAGGGGCATCTGTAGACACCCCATTTTTGCATTCGCCTGATTAATCAACTAGTCGACCCGATCGCAAAGGTTCCCAATGATGGATGTCTATTCCAATGCTTTATTTTGTTACCAGATATGTTTCAGAAATCCGGATGAGGTATCTCGAACTGACAAAACTTAGAAACCACGCTACGCTAGGAAAATACTACCCCAGAAACATAGAAATCATCATCTTGCAAACCAAAAAGAAGCTTCACAATAAAAATCACTAAAATTACCAAATTACCCCTAACATCAAAACAACCCTAGAGCCTGCATTATGCTTAGGAAAACCCACTCAAACACATTAAATAACAAATCGAAACCAAGTAAACCACTTCGCCAATTTTCACAAAATTTGACAAAATTACGAAAATACCCCTCATAAAGTTCATAATCATTTCATACAAAAAACTTCATAAATGACAAAAACCAACATTCCCATTAAATTCCTTACGAAAAACTGATTCCAAAACATCCTGAAACATTGAAAAACGACTTAAAACGTAAAAAATCCTCTCCGAGGGCAAAATGGTAATTTCACAATTTTCATAATTAAAAAATTCGAAATTAATAAATAAAACATTACATAATTAAAGTAAAACATTAAATAATTAAAGTAAAACATTAATGAAATTAATTTAAAATTTTGAACCTAAAAAATTGATCAATCGGACTTTCGGGTAAAATTGTTGAGGGTTCGTGGGATATTTCTTTAAGGACCCCTCCATTTGGGGGTCCAAAGAATTAAAGATATAATAGAAGGGGGTTCTCCAAAAATTAAAAGTAAATCAAGCAAGACTGAAGTCAAGGTATTAAAGTCAATCAAGTGAAATTGAAGTCAAAATTAAAGTCAATCAAGCAAGACTGAAGTCAAGGTACTAATCGAGTCAATCTCATAAGACTAAGGTCAAAACCCTAAATCAAAACCCTAATCTAAACTAATCAAGTCAATCTCATAAGACTAAGGTCAAAACCCTAAATCCAAACCCTAATCTAAAACTAATCAAGTCAATCTCATAAGACTAAAGTCAAAACCCTAAAACCCTAAAAACTAAGTCAAAATCCTAATTGAAATCCTAAAAGAAACCCTAATCAAACCCTAAATGCTTCTAAAAACTTTATAAATAGGAGCCTCCACACCCTATTTTCGTATCAAAGAAAAAACCATAGGAAAAGTAGGTGAAGAAGCCTCCACAACCCCTCAAAAACCCTAATTTTGGAGCCCCAACTCCTTTCCTAACACCCCTACTCCTATTTTAGCCTAAAAAACACCCAAAAACCTCCCAAAAACATCCCAAAAATCCACCACAAATTCAAAGCATTCAGATCCAAGGAGGCGACACCTTGCCTCGGAGATCAAAAATCAGATCCGAAGACAAAACGAAGCAAGGAGTACGGTACAAAGAACTATTTTTCAGATCTGAGGGAATAGTGCTTTTGCAGATCGAAGGTAAGGTTTTTTATTACTTTTTTTAATCTAGGTTTTATCAGTAGCAATGTAGATCTATTTGGGATAAGTAGAGACCGGCATTGGCCGGGCGGGGTTGGTGCCTAACACCTTCCAACCCCGTAACATGATCCCCGGATTCAGATTTCTATAGTAGATTAGTTCTTTTTATCCATTGTAGGGTCAAATTGGTTCCTAGACCGTAATAACTAGGTGGCGACTCCCAAACCTCAAGGGTCAAAAGCGGATCCGCGCACCCCGCGGATCGAGGGCGCTTTCAGTCATCGATATAAACTTCCATAGTATCTCCCAGTTTGTCTTCGAACATCTTTGTGACCAATCTTTGATACGTAGCTCCCGCATTTTTTAACCCAAATGGCATTACAGTGTAGCAGAACAGGCCTTGCTCAGTAATGAAAGAAGTTTTTTCCTGATCCATGGGATGTAGCGGAATTTGGTTATAACCCGAATATCCATCCATAAACGAGAGTCTTTCATGTCCCGCCGTCGCGTCTACCAAACGATCTATTCTGGGGAGAGGAAATCCGTCCTTTGGGCAGGCTTGGTTCAAGTTAGTAAAATCGATGCACACCCTTACTCGACCATCCTTCTTCGGCACCGCGACTATATTTGCGATCCATGATGGGAACTGTACTTCTTTTATGAATCCAGCCTTTAGAAGTTTTGCCACTTCCTCATTCACAGCTTGTCGTAATCTTGGCGCTAACCTCCTAGGCTTCTGCTTAACAGGTCGGGCGCTTGGATCCACATGCAGCTGGTGGCATGCTACCTGCGGATCGACACCCGGCATATCCTCTAGTGACCATGCAAAGACATCTCTATTATTCTTTAAAAATACTATCATGTTATCTGCTTCTTCCTTCTCCATCCCTGACCTAATAAAGGTCAGATGCTTCCCACTATCTCCTAAGTCAACTTCCATCACTTGCTCTATTGTGGTGGCCCGGCTAGGACGCTGGGCAATCTTTGATTGTTATTGCTCTTCGGGATCAAGGGAATCCGCCTTTATTTCCCTGACCTTTGCTTGGTGTTCTTTCTTTTTCCCCTCCTTGATCGCACAGGTAAAGCATTGTCGGGCAAGTGACTGATCTCCACGGATTTCCATGGGACCCTGCAAAGTTGGAAATCGGAGAACCTGATTGAACGTGGACGGTACAGCCTGCATTGAATGGATCCATCTTCTTCCGAGTATAGCGTTATATGCCGATTCAGCATTGACTATAATGAATCTAGTCATGATAACTTTCGGACCAGACGAAACGGGCAGGGTAATCTCCCCTACAGGCGCTACTGAATTTCCACTAAACCCGTAAATGCTGACCTCTGATTGTTCCATCCCTCCAAGTACGCCCATGCGCTCAGCGGCCGATAAAAACAAAATGTCAACGGCACTTCCAGCATCAATGAGTATTCTTTTCAGATCTACTGGGCCCACTTCTAGTGTAATTACCAAGGCATCATTATGGGGGACGGATACCCCATCAAGATCTTCGGGAGTGAACACCATCGCTTTTAATCCCCAGATCGATTCTGGTACCCGTGCTACTTGGACTCCTTCCGTTACTTGGAAAACCTCTTTATCATGCCGTGTTTTCCTGATTTTTGATCGATGGAGTATTCTAGGCAACTTGTCAGTTGTTAGCTCTGCTACTATCATATTTACCTCTCTCCGACCTTTATCTTCTTGGGTCAAAATTCTTCGTGGAGGGGGAGGGGGCAAGTTATCGGTAGGATGATCCTCCACCTTGTGGTACTCGCAGTAGGGCATTCCTGGTCTTCCTCTGTAGTTCGGTGGTGCTGGCTTGAATTTCGGATCATCCCGAATATGCCTCAGAATTTCCGAAGGCTTCATCGTCAAAGGCGTTAGAACTCTCTTCGAATTCCACGTATTCCTACTTGTGTGTTCCCTGACTTTCTTTCTCTCCATTCCCACGTCTGGTTCTCTTCTCCTTTTCTCCTGATTCGTAATTGCGACTGGCGCCGTACTTGATGTTACTAGTGCTTCTCTAATCCTACTCTTCAAGGTTTCTTCTAGAGTGACGAACTTTTCCGCGACCACATAGAGATCTTCCATCCTCTCTGGGGGATTTGTCACGAGTTCTTCATGTAACCGGGTTCCCGGTAGTATTGCATTCACGTACGCTTGAACGACCATACCGTCGTCCGGATTTTCCACCGAGAGAAGATGACCCCTGAAGTGAGCCGTGAAATCTCGAACACTTTCTTTCTCCTCTTGTCTCAGGTAGAACAGGACGTTGACTCTGACCTTTCTCCTCCTATTGTGAATGTACTGGGCTACGAACATTTCTTCTGACTGCTGGAAGCTCCCTATCGCCCCAGGTGGGAGCCCTTGGAACCAAGAAAGTGCTCCCGATCTGAGTGTGGAGGGGAACAACTTGCAGACCAATGCATCGTCGCCTTCGTACAAGATCATCATGTTCTTGTAATGCATAACATGCTCTACAGGATCTCTTGTTCCATTGAAAGAATCGAACTTCAGCATATGAAATTTCCTTGGTGATATGGCGTTTCGAATCACCTCAGAGAATGGAGAAGTTCTCAGATCTCTAACGACCGTCTGAGCAAGTCTCCCCATCTGTCCTCGCCTGGCGGCATCCTCCTCTCTGCACTTGAGTAATTCCTCCACTGCTCCAATGGTTAGTGGACTCACGAGTACGCCATGTTCCTCAGTCGCTTTATTCTCCTCGCTTCTTACTTCAGGGTCATGATCTCCAGAATATTGACTTCCTCCTCTGTTAGTTTTCTCATGGTTTCCCGATTCTTCTTCCCTCTGTTGTCTTAATCGTTCATTCTCTCTCTTCAGTTCTCGAATTTCTTCCGCCTGACGATCTAAATTTCCCTGTAGCTCTTCTCTGATTTGCGTCAGTAGCTGTTGAACGTCTGGCGCCGGCAAATTGTTTTGTTCCTCCTAAGCGCTTCTTCCTTCTTCTGCCTCCGCTGCCGCTCGCCCATCATCTCCATCTGTCCCCATATCATTTGGGCGAATGACAGTTCTTCTGTTAGTATTCCTAGTGCCCGCCATGTGTATGTCGTATTGTTGTAAGTTTCCCACGGATGGCACCAATTTGTAGGAGCTTTTCGTCCGCCTTGTTTCCGAATGATGATGAACCGTGAATTGGTAGATCTCTCCTTGATCCGACCTTCTTCCCTGCTAAGAAAAATCTCTGATGCCAAAGTTAGAATTATTCTTCTTGTTTTCCCAAGAGAAGAAGAAAAAGTGCGTACTTTTCATATGGGGTTTCCTCCTTTTTATAAAACTTCTTTTTCCCTAACTTTTCGCTTTCCTTTTATCCCCTTGAAAGAGTCAATGCCTAATCCCTTGAAATCAGGGATTTTCCCGGATCATTACGCTCAAAATTCGAGAATTCAGGGATCTTAGCGCATTATCCTCCTTAAGTAGTTACTTCTGCAGATTTTACCCGGTCCGCATTAATACCCGAACAATTGCCTCTCAAATACCCGATCCACCGACCCACTCTAAGAGTCATATGCATAATTATGCGACCGAGGGTTTTATGCCTCCATAGTAATAATGATGGTGGTGATAATGAGGACATTGCGGTTATTGTTCCATTGATTTTTAAAAGAAGACCAAAGTCAAGAGACAAATCATAAATTTGAAAAATTAAGGTGTAATTTTAAATAAATGTAGAGAGTCATGTCATTATTCTTTTATAGATAGAAGGGGTATTTTATCATGTAAAATTGTTGATTCCTCCAAAATTTTGAAGCATTACTGTTTTAAAATCAACTTGTGTTACACGTTACAACTTACAATTTATACTTTGCAACATACAAGTTATAGAAGCATTTTTTTTTCCACCTAGTTTTGTAAAGATTTGTAAAATTTGTAAAATTCGCATTTTATTCTTTTCAAATTTAAAACCATTGAATTATTCAAAATAGTCCAATTATTGGGAGAATAATACTTTCATTGAAAAAAAAAAAGAAGAAAAATTCGTGAAATTTTCAAGAATTAAACTGGAGATCGCTGACAAAGGTCAGACCAGCGACAGACAGACAAAAGTTTGGGACTAACTCAGCCCAATAATTAGACTAAGGTGGTGTTTGTTTGCGCTATTTTTCAGCGCTTATTGCTGAAAAAAATTAAATTCAGCACTTTTGTCAAAATAGCGCGTTTGTTTACTCGTGCTTATTGCTGAAAATAAGTGAAAAAAATTCAGCACTATTTTGATGCTGAAAAAAAGTGCTGAAGCGGTAAGCACTTCCCTTTTTTCAACACTGACAAGTATGCCCTTTGTTTTTTTGAGCATGGACAAGTATGCCCTTATTCTTAAAAGGATATTACCTCTTATATCCCATGGATAAGTATATAAACACCCTACAAATTAATAAATCCACGCCATAGCTAAATTATTTTGTCTTATATAGGTTAAAAGTTTTGGAATGAGTTGATTTTTGGTGAGGATGATCTCTACAATGAGGAGATTATCCTCACAAAAAATCAGCACATCTTAAAACTTCTAACCCTATCAAAACAAGTTCAAGAACCGTAAATTGTCCATTTTTTTTTTTTGAAAATTATTTTTAACAAGTTAGAAGTTTCAAAATAGGCTGATTTTTGGTGAGGATGATCTCTATATCATATAAACCATCCTCACTAAAAATTTGCTCATTCCAAAAACTTTAATCCATATAAAACAAAACAAAAAATGACTATAGTGTGGGTTGCCCTTATTAATTCATAGGGTGCTTTTATAATTACACATCCTTTATTTCCATCGAATATTATTCATCCAAAATTAAGTTCTTTTAAAATTGATTTCAAATTTTGGTGACTTGTATGACATTATTATTTTTAATTTGAAATTTGTGGACTTTTATAAATAGAAATTATTATTTATAAATTGAAGATTTGAGTATTATTTATTATTTAAAAATAAATTATATTTTAATTTTATAAGAAATAATATATTTTATTGTGTTTGATAATAAATAAGCATTTGAAACATGTAAATAATGTATAATATGATTGTAAGGGTAACAAAGACAATTTATCAGTTTCAACAATGTGTAACAAACATGATTCAGCATCTAAACAAACAACTTTTTCAGCACTTAAATTCAGCGCTTATAAGTTTCAGCGCTTAATGCTATTCAGCACTTATTTTTTTCAGTTTAACAAACAGCACCTAACTCAGCCCAAAAATTAGACGGGGTTAAATCCGGCGCGTTGACAGCCAGTTTTCTCCGCAAGAATAGTACTGCAAAGAGTACTGGAGTACCTTGGTTCATTCCTTCTTCCCCAGACCAAATTTCGGCGCACGGCTCTAAAGTGCGCCATGGTGCGTCCCAATAGATTCAACTCTGCGTCAGCCGAGAAGGCGAAGGGTTCGAGCCGCTCAAGAAACGCGGATCGATCTTCTTACTTCGCCCGAAGAGAGGCGGCCAAGGTACTTCGGGCCGTACTACAAGGTGACGCGCGGCGTCGGGCCGTCGCCTCCATCAAATCCTTCGTTTACAGCCCTTCTATTAGGAACAAGAAGGCCACTTTCGCTCTGGTCTGTCAAACCCTCAAGCGTAAGTTAGCATTCTTCCCTCCCATTTTCTCTATTTGTGTTGTAGTGCTGGTATTTGCTAAGGTACGCCGGGAGGGCAGCATACGTAACTCACCTAAACTGTTCATTAATAGAGCATGTAAAAACCAGTTACTAATAGAGCATTATTGTGAAGTAATGCAAATGGATTTTGTAATTGTCGTAGGCCGAGATGACTCTTCTGAGTTGTGGGAGATTTTTTGGATCTCCCACCACTCGAGATATGAGTTACAAAGATTATAAGTATTTCCTTGAAATACGTGTTACAATGATCGATTGATTTCTCATCGAGATACGAGTTACAGTGGATGATCAACCTAGGTCGTCTTGACGGACACTGACTTAGCCGAACCTTGGATAGGAGTGACTTGGGAGTTTACAGCTTTCATGCGGCTTAAACCCTGATCTAACCGGATATTTAGACGATTTGCCTCTGCAGGGGTAATGAAGCTGTGCGTAGCTCCTGTATTAACCATTGCCTGGGTGGTCTTACCACCAACTTCAATATCGACATACATAAGACCCTTCCGTTGACAGTTATTCTGAGTCTCAGATGTCTGTTTCATTGCATTCAATAGATGCAAGGCTCCCATGTGAGGAGAACTTCTAGTCAGGTCGTCTTCTCCCTTGGAACTTCTGAATTCTGATCGTCTCTTCCGATGATGCATCAGAATCTCCGGCCACTGCCTGACATCACTTTAATTTGAAAAGACACCAGTGAGGTGCCGGCCAAGGAGTTTCCGACGAACAAGTTAGATCTTAGATAAATTGCAAAGAAAGAAGAGAATAAATGTCAGAGAGTTTTTTGTGTAGTGCATTGTCCCTTGAATAGGAGAAGTCTCTCTATTTATAGATTTGACTCGTTAAAGGAGATAGTAAATTCAGTTATAACCACTCACCCATATTCTCTAGTATTTATGGTAATAAAAGTCCATGATGTTTTGATGATAATGAAGACACCTTCCTTATGGTGCTTGTAACCTCCATGAGAAGTAACCTTAAATATGTAACTGCTCTAACTCGGTGATTGTTCAATTCTTCGAGTTAACTCAGTTGAGTTATGTATTTTCATCTCTATCGGGCACCATGTATGTTTTACCTTGGTAGTAGAGCATATTGTAATACCCTTTGCTATTTGGGTAGCTTCACATAATTCTCTTAGTATATCAATTTCCGTAGAATAATTTTTAAATGTAGAAGGAGGCGAAGTAATAACATTTGTAGTGTCAGCGTTTGAGCAAGATCATGCGAAGAAGTAGTAGCAGTAGTAGCTGTTGAGCAGGGCAGGATAAGAAGAAGAAGTAGTAGTTGCTGAACAAGGTAGGAGAAGAAGAAGAAGTAGTGACTGCTGAGCGCGATAAAAGAAGAAGAAGTAGCAGTAGTACTAGCTGTTGAGTAGGGTAGGAGAAGAAGAAGTAGCAGCAATAGTAGCCGTTGTTGCTGCTGTCAGAACTTGGTAGAATCACTTTAGTGTTTGAGGGAAAGGTTGAATGATTTAGCAACGGGTAAGCTCCTTGAAGAGTTTTAATCTCTTTTAGAGGAAAATGGTAAGGGGCCGACTCCTTGAGGAGTCTGGACCTCCTTCAGATAAAAATAACAAGAGGTTAGCTCCTTGAGGAGTTTGGATCTCCTTCATATGAAAATACCATGGGGTTGGCTCCTCCTCAGATGAAAATACGATGAGGTCAACTCCTTGAGGAGTATGGACCTCCTTGAGCTTTGGAAGAGTGAAGGGGTTGACTCCAATAGGGAGGTCGAACCTCCTTAAGGTTGAGAGGAGGTGATGGGGTCGGCCAATATAAAAGGTCGAACCACCTTGGGCCATTGTTAAAGGGTCGGATCCCTTTTGGCAGAACCGATTGAGGTATGGGTCAAACCCATGATACTTGGTTAATTGGGTTGAACCATATCTGAATGTCTTGATTTGACAACTTTACTAATCCCAACGAGTGATTTTTTTAGTTCCTACACGAGTCATCTCGGTATTCTCTCGTAAATGAGATGAGACTACCCATTTTCTACTTGGTTCTTCTTTCTAGTTCATAGATCTACAACAACAAAAAAAAAAAAAAAAAAAAGGACTTGTTTCGTCCAAAATAATGAGATTATTCGTCCGATTCAATTCGGTGTCTTCGTGAACTAGACGATTGAGGAAATCGAGATTGACAATTGTTGCATCGAGAATCCATAGGATGTTGTACTACATTAGCCATGAATTGTTTCATATAGCTTACCCATAGTGTAACTTCAAGAAATGTCGAAACTTTTCTACTTTTCGAGACATATAGCTGTCATTTGAGATGGATTAGATTTAGAAGCATTTTTCAAGCAATGGACGATGATTAAAAGGCTCCTTTGATCAAGAATGTAGTTATCATTATGTGAAAAAACATGAAAGAAGCTTGAGGGTGGTTGAGATTACCAACCAACAAAAACTCATAGCAGACCCATTGCTTATAGAATTGAAGAATCCAATTTATTTAATCAGCGAAGAAGGTTCCCTTGAAATCTTTAAATGCTTTAAACCCAAGAAATATCAATGGGGTTCCTCTCATTGCCTTTGAAGCTCTTAGAGTTCATCTCTTTCGAAATCCCTCAACAATCACTCGAAATAGTTATGCCTTAATTGGTTTAACATTTTTGTTTGCTATGAGCATTGTTTTCTATTAGTTGGAGTGTCTCATACTACTAGAGTATAGAAAGTTGTAGGGGTATTTTTTGAAAGGGGTTGAAGAGAAAAAGACAATAAAGTTGGGAGTATTCTTGGGAAAGGGAAGAAGAGAGAAGACAATGGAGGAGGGACAACCGTCCTCGAGATACATTTTTATGGGGGTATAAATCTTAAGACAAATGAGTGGGGTCCACCATTGTGTTTTACTATATAGATTTAATCCTCTTGACATAAACAAGCGGTTGAAGATCATTACTTGGAATTCGATAATATGTCATTCATGACTTGTGGTAGTTTTTCTTGCAAGTTTTCTAATATTTTTAATCCCATGACTTTTGTACAATCACGTAGAATACAAACTTTCCATGATTTTTGGATTTTGATGGGTTTATGTGTAGAGGTGGGGTCTTGATCCCAGGTTAATGGTATTGCCACATATAGGCGTTACCACCTCACCGAGGTGGCACCTGAATGAACTTTCCATGATTGGCACATGCTTGTAAACAAAAAAAAATATGGCAGTTCGAAGCTGTCCACTCGCAGGCTTTTCTGGCTGAGAGATTGTATTGGCACAGCAACTTTTACTTACAGCACACCCATCCTTTTGAAATTAAATTACTATTTACATATAAATGGGTGTGTTATAAGTAAAAGTTGCTGTGGTAATAGCAGCTCTCTTTCTGGTTTGCTTTCTTTGTGTGTGCTTTCCTTCGTTCTTCATCTTCGAACTTTGCTTTCCTTCCAACTAGTTTTCAGTCTGCTTATACTCCAAAATGCTCAAGAACATGGCCGTCTAAGTCATTCCTGTGGAGTGGTTAGGATTTAGGTGGACCCCTATACAATGATTGGTCTAAACTTATTGATTGTTCTCTTTTTTTTTTCTCAGATCTATCTATTCTTAAGGATGTTTTGGAGGTTGCTAATATACTCAATGGCAAGTGGAAGGTATTAGAGCAAGTCCACTTTTTTATTATTATCTATATCTCTGAAAGTTCTTGTGTTTCCACTCTGTCTTTATTTGAGAAATATTTACTTCCCTATGCAAGTACGTTAGAACCACAATAGAACATGTTTACTGTTTGTTGTTTTAAATTTGTAACATTTTTTCAGTAATATAATAGCTGATTCTTCTTTTGCAGAGGCAAGAGGAATTGATATACATAATCACATATGACATTCTCTTTGGCCAGGTTATTTCTTTATGTGTTTGAGCTTGAAATTGTCATACAATTTCCTAGATCGTTCATTTTTAATATTGTTTAACATAAAAGCGGGTTGTATTTAAAAGACATCCTACTTATATTTTATTATAATTACAATCTTCTCCAAAGAAAATGGACGATGGCTTGAAAACTTAATGAGTGGAATGAACCATTCATGATCAATTGGTGATATTGCATGGATTAGCTATTGGGGAATATACTTGCATGAACTTTGATTTTTTGACTCACTAATCCCCCATAAAAAATGCTTAATTATGCAAGACTAAAAGTTCTTGGTAAGCTCTTTTGTCTAAGAGGTTAATTGATTCAGTCATCGGCCAAGCTAGTTTGGACAAGCATAGCTCCATCAAAGTGGCCTTTTTCCCATAGGGTCAGGCAAACAGCTTTAGATATCACCACTTTAGCAAATGGAAAATTATTTCAAATATGTGTTTTGTTTGTAAATCAAGCAATGAGTTACTCATGCATCTTCTCCCGCGGTTGTCTTTTGGCAAGGGGACTTTTTCTTTGCACTTTTGTGGTGCTATTGGTCTTTGGTCATGCCAAAAAATTTCATGGTTTTGCCACAAGTGGAATGTGCAAGTCCATAATGATACAATCTGACTAATTAGCAAGCTTCTTTTCTTTTCATTCTGTTGTAGTATGTGGTAAGAACATAATAGTAGGATTGTCTGGGATACTTATGGATCTTATTGGTCATTTTGAGGAGTAAGGCTAGTTTACTTCATGGGGTTTCTACCCTTTAATATTTCCAAGGCCTTCCTGGTATTGAGCGTTTCCATGGGTGGGGGAGATCATTTTAGGAGGAATGTAATTTTAAAGGGGGTTGTACATTTTATACTTCCTCTACTTGCTTCTCTCTTTGAAGCTCTCACTTGTAAATTGTATGTTATCATTTTACTTCACCCTCCTTGTTTTTTATTTTTATTTTTATTAGTAATATTGATTGATGTAAAAAGCAAGAAGAAAAAGGGAGCAAATGCAATCAAGAAGACTGACCTAAAGTAGAGCAAAAAAAATGCCACACCAAGACAAGAACCACACCCTCACTGATTACAATGAACCCTTACCCCTAATATTACATACATTCTCCCATTGAAATAGGAAATCCTCAAAGAAGAATCCTTAAACTCATCAAAAAGCTTACACCACAAGAAGATAAGACTTAACACAAGTACCCACCAGTAATGACATCAGAGATATAATCCACCTTCGCCTAAAAATGCACCCATTTATTTCCTTCCATAAGCACTTACAAATAGCAAAAGGCATTAGGCTCCATAGAATTCTCTTTCCACCGGGAAGCACGAAGATAGTCTACATTGAAATATCGTAGAAATGGAATTTGGGAACAACTAATAGAATTTGAATGACTATAAGGAGTGAAACCAAATAGTTCTAGAGAAATCACAATGCAGGAGAAGATGATCAGCAAACTCCCCATCGTGTTTGCATAAGGGACACCTATTGACAAAGATGAGCCCCTAATCATTAGATTATTGACAGTCAATCCTATCAAGCGAAGCTGACCAAATGAAAAGACACATTGGATGGAACTTTAGGACCCAGACCACAGATTTAATAAATATCCAAACTACAGGATGCCAAAGCAGAATAAAAAATCTAAACAGAAAACTAAAATGTCCTGACTTTTCAACCAAATTCTTTGTTCGACAATAAGAGGGTTGATGTAGATCACTTAGTTGGCAATTCTCTATTTTTTGTTATTAGAAAGAGAATTCTATGGAAGTGTATATGGAAGGGGAGAAATGGTCATTAGTTTCAAGGGAGGGAGATATCTTTTTATGATGTTATTATTAACATTTTAGGTCTTATTTTCTTTTGGTGCTACCTTTTCTCTGATTTTAAGGACCTATTTTTTAAGGACTTTTTGTTGATGTGGGATCATGTGTCCATTGATAGCTTGGATAGTCATCAACAACTTGGTTTGTTGTTTTCCTTGTTTTGTCTTCTCTTCTTGTTAGTTAGGTCACATCAACCACCTTTTCTGTTCTCTTTGCTATTATGTTTGAATACATTTTGCTAATAAAGATAATGGTCTTTCTATTTACTATTCCATTCTGAATGTAAGTATTGCAATAAAACTATTAGAGGTAGATATCTTGAAATTACTCTCAGAAGTACTAGAATATATCATCATCATCATCTATCTATCATGAACTCCTCATCTGTATCTCTTAATTTCTTGTCAAAAGGAAAGCTACGCTTAGTGATCTCTTGAATTAAATTCTTTCCTACAGGATATTGCATTGGTGGGTGCTGCAGAAGAGTTTCTCCTGCCCCGAAGAGATGCTCTACAATCTGCTTTGGCTCAGCTTTGCGCAAGTAAAAAAGTGAAACACATTGAAGACCTATTGCTCCTAAATAATCAAACTCATGGTCTGTATTCAGAGTACTTTATTGCTAATATGTTGGATACTCCTTGTAGTTATGTGCATCATGCTTAGGCCCCGTTTGGATAGAAAGTAGTTTTAGGAGAAATTAATTTTTAGAAAGAAAAAAGTAGTTTCCTTTTATGGTATGTTTGATTGCATGGAAAGTGACTTTCCATGGAATTTGAAATCCATGGAAAAATAATGGTGGAAAATAGGTAGGGTTGGAAAATCAAATTCCATTGTTTGATTTTATTTGGATAAAATCATGGAAAAATAAGAGAAAAAAGAAGAAGAGGAAAGTGAGGAGGAGAAGGAGGAAGAAGATGAGAGGAGGGGGAGAGGAAGAAGAAGATGAGGAGGAAGAGGGAGGGGGGAGGATGTGGCGGTGGCGATGGTGGTGGCGGTAACAGTGGTGACGGAGGTAAGTGAGGAAGAAAGGAGAACGTGGTGGCGGTGGCGGCAGCGGAGGTAAATGAGGAAGATTAGGGGAAAACGTCGTGGTGGTGGCGGCGGAGGTGAGGGATGGAGAAGGAGAAGAAGAAGAAGAGAGAGAGAGAGAGAGAGAGAAGATGGCCAAATATGGTGATGACGGAGACGGCGATGGTGACGACGACGAGGTCAGTGTGATGGTGGTGGTGGTAGGGAAGAAGAAGATATGAGTGGGGAAGAATTGAGATGGAAAATATGGGTGGATTTTACTTTCCCACCTATATAGGTGGGAAAGTAAAATCCACCCATATTTTCCATGGGTGGGAAAGTGAAATCCATGTTATGATGGACTTTTTGATTGGGGTGGAAAATGAATTTCCATTTCCATGTGCAATCAAACACTTGAAAAATGTCATTTTCCACCTTATTTTCCATGTGCAAACAAACATACCCTTAAAAAATTACCTTTTAATAGTAATTTTCTAAAATGAATCCAAAAAGACTTTCTAACTTTTTAACTTTCAAAAGCAAAAAAGTTACCTTTTTTATGTGTATCCAAACAGGCTCTTAGTGTTTGACATTGTCATATTGGGTGAACCCATTATTCTTGTTAGTTTTGCCAAGATATTTGAATTAAAGAAAATTTTGAATTTCGGGTCATTTCCAAGCCATCATGCCAAGAATTTGCTACTCTATTATTTTAAACTTCTCTTCCATGGAAATTATTTTACTTGTACAACCAGACTGTTTCAATTTCATCTTCGTACGTGTGTTGATTATGGTATGGGTCATGTGATTACCTTGACCTGCAAATCTAATGTTTTTTTATGTTCAAATCTTTTGGCTTTTAAATCCAAGATAGGGACCATAAGATAGCATGCTTTCACAATGTAGAAAAATTTCGCTCATCTATCTTACACTTGTATTCTGTTCTGGTTTTATTGGACTTGCTTTCTAGATAACTGGTCTTTTGTTTAAAATTCTCCATTTCTAATGGTACTTTAAATTTAACGTAACTTCTGTTTGCAGATATTTCAAAGCCTCGATATGTTCGAGTAAATACCTTGAAATTGGATGTCGAGTCAGCTGTTTATGAACTGGGGAAACAAAACTCGGTACTTTTTGAAACTTGTATGAAGTGTAGTGCTTCTGCTTGACTCTAAGATCTTACATGGTATAACTAATTATACATATTAGACATTCTTATTTTCATTTCCATCTAGAATAGTATTGTATTTCGTTCTTGGTTTTTTTTTTTTTTTTTGTTTTTTTTTGTTTTCAAATAAAATAATAACGATAGAAATATGAAAAGTAAAATAAAACATTTTGGCAGAGCATCACTTGATAAATATGGATTCCTAACATTGATCCACGGTTTTATTTTACCACCCTAAAAAATTATTATATGGAGCATACATTACACAAACTCTCTTTCAAAGGCATTTTTTTTAATTAAATACCGGAAAATGAAGGTTAGGGTGTGGCTCTACGCTGATGTGTCCAATACGACAAAAAATTGTAAAAGTCTCATAACTTCTTTGTAACATATCTGTTCGTTGAATAGGTCAAAAAGGACGACATGGTTCAAGATTTGTTGGTGCTCCCGTCAGGGACTGATTTGCATGATCATCCCCTGGTCATGAATGGAAGTGTCTTTTTGCAAGTAAGTTATTATTATTATTAATTTTTTTTATGTAAGTTTTTGTTGGGACATCTTTTTCCCCCCCGAACAGTCAGTAACACCTTGTTGGGGTCTATTATCTTATCTAATAAAAATATAGAGATTCTATTGCCTCACCAACTTTACTAAGAGCACCCCAACATGTTCGCTAACTCTTCCTTAATTTCATATGAATTGTGGTGCTATTAGTAAAAGTTAGTGTGGCAATAGAATCTCTCTAAAAATATAAGTTTCTGAACATATTATTTTGTTTTGGATGCTATCAGGGTAAGGCAAGCTCTATGGTGGCGGTTGCCCTTGGCCCTGAGCCAGGATGGGAGGTAAATTAATTCTCAGCTATACAAATCATGGTTTTACGTGAATTGCACCTGCGTTTGATCCATAATAACTACTACACATTTACGTGAATCGTATCTCTACTAGCTTTAATAGTTGTGAAATGTGTTATTTTTTCTTTTCAATTGCTTATTTCATGTTCAATGTTTCTGAAGGTTCTTGATGCTTGTTCAGCTCCGGGGAACAAAACTGTTCACCTTGCTGCGCTCATGAGAGGAAAGGGAAGAATTGTAGCATGCGAACTTCATAAAGAAAGGGTTAAACGTTTAGAAGAAACTATCAAACGTTCTGGGGCTTCTAGTATCCTTTTCATTGTTTTCTGATGTTGGAGGTGCCATCTGCTTTTGTTTGGTTGTATAATTTGTTTTTCATTGTTTTTTGGATTGTTTTGTATCTTTGATAGATTTGTGTTTCTTCTATCTTCCAATTGGTCATCTCGACGTCCATTTTGACTTAATGAAATTATCAACACAAAACGAAGTCCTCACGAAATGGCCCTCTACATGCCTTGGACAATTTGGTCTCTGATGTAAGGGATTTAATATTTGGAGTGACCATGTAGTAGACTTCCTCCTCTACAACGTTTAAAACGCATCCATTTCATTGTTCCATTCTTTTTTTTTTTTTTGAATGAAACTGAAAATTTTGGAATATACTGAAAGACTCTGAAATATTGGTTATAAATAAAAGGAAATAGTTTTTATTCATGTGAAAATATAGAAAACTATTTTTTTAAGTTTTCAAGATGAAAGTTAGAATTAAACCAAATGAAAAAGGAACATAGGAGGTTGAGGGCAGAGCTCAAAAGAAAGTAAAACAACAAAAAAGGAGAAAAAAAAAAGAACCGAAAACCTTACAACTTACAAGCTTTCCTTACACGCTTGCTAACATCTGAAAATAAAATTCTCTAAAAAGAGAACTTCGAAAGTCATAATAAGATTTGCACCAAAAGAAAAAGGCCTAAAATGTTAATGATGACCTCATGAAACGAGTCCCCCCCCCCCTCCCTCACACACACACACACACACACACACACACACACACACATATGTTGAATTCTTTTTCTTCTTTCATGCTTTCATTATTCTATGATTTTCAAAGCTTAACCTGACATAAAGATGTGGAAGTTTTGCATGGGGATTTCTTAAACATAAGCAAAGAAAATCCCTTATACTCAAAGGTATGTCCTAACTTGCTCCCATGACTGGGATGTGGAATCACATTAGCAAAAGCTGAATTTTGTATAGGCTCTATCACATGTTTATCTGTATACAGTCTCTGTTTTTCAATAATAATTTTCTTGTACAGGTTCGTGCCATTCTCTTAGATCCTTCCTGCTCTGGGTCTGGGACTGCTGCTGAGAGATTAGATCATCTGCTTCCTTCGTATAAAACTGGTGAATGCAAGCTCCATTCCTGTTTCAATATTTCACCTTACATTATCATTGTCTTCATCTTCTTTTGAGAATTCTTGTAAACAGGAAGTGATTTTGTCTAAACTGTAATTAGCTCTAGCTGCTGATGTTGCTGACATTCAAAGGGTGAAAAGGTTAGCTGCTTTCCAAAGCAAGGCTCTTGCGCATGCATTATCTTGTAAGTTAGTCTACTCTATTGGGATATTTGATTCAATGGGTCCCTTTTGCTTAATCTTTCTTATATTGTGTTCATTAGATCTAATACAACCAGGAAAGAAATACATGCGAAGACAAATGAAATTAAGTCAAAAAGACTGAAGGTTTCAGTTATATATAAAAAAAAAGGCTGAAGGTTTTATTCTAATAGAGTTGTGCTGACAAGTTTCTATTTTAGGTCAGAAATTTGATGGTCAAGGGTGACAAAGTGATTTCTCATGTAGACTTTTTTATTTTATTTTTGGAGGGGGAAAGTATTGGAATAATATAGTTTATTATTAGTTTTCTATTTATTTCTATGTAAGGGCATTTATGTTAATACATATTAGTTGATCTAAATATCTGCCAAGCTCTAATTATGAGACTTGACAACTCTGTTTTTTACAATTCTTCTTGGTATTAGAGCCTTAGAGGACCCATCGACTCCTCCTTGGGTTCCTCCACTTTGGTTTTGGGATTTTGAAGTTTTATCTCCTCTCTTTTCTCCTCCCATCTATCTTTTAGACCTTGAGATCAAACTAACCTAGCAGTAGTTTCGTTAGAGGATCTCCCCTTTGGGGGTTCTTTTTGGTTTGGAATACCCTGATCGCATGATGTGATAAGGATGATTGTTTGATAACAAAAGACTGGTTTGCTGGGTTGCAATCAGATTTTTGTCCGACAGCCGTAGGGTGTGTAATAGGGCTGTTGGGTTACTGGCTGGGCTGCCTGGACTGTGCTGTTGCTGTTTTGGATCAACACGACAGCCCTAGGGTGTGCAATAGGGCTGCTGGCTGGACTGTGCTGCTGTGGTTTTGGGTCTATGTGACAGCTCTAGGACTGTGCTGTTACTGTTTTGGGTTTGTGTGACAGCTTTATGATGTGTGCAAGCCTGTATGGATCTATTTCTGCCCTGTTCTAGGTTTTTCTGCCCTACGACTGTGTTTCTGTCTTGAGATAGGGTTGCTGGGTGCTCTTGTGCATATGCCTGCTTTGTGACTGCCACTGTGGATTCTTGTGTGTGGTTGCTGTGCACATACCTATTGTTTTCTGCCTATATGATAATCGCACATTGGATTTAGGTTGGCAACAAACCTCCCTTCAAGACAAATCTTTGGTTATATGATTTGCTCTTCGACTTCGAGAAAGTCTTCCACTATTTTTCGTGTTTTGTTTTGAGGCTGGTGTGAGTTTAAGTTTCTTGCCTCGAATTCTTCCTTATCTCTAGTTTCTAATAATCTTTTGTTTTCGCACCCTAAGTGTATGTCGATTTGACCCTACACGTTTTCCCCTAAAATTGTAGTCTTCTTACATTTGATTATTGCTGTTGAGAGTTATGACATCGCACTAGTCTTGGTCTCGGTTCGTCAAACTCTATTTGAGAAGTAGAGGCAAATCTAAATGATTTTTGGGTACTGTTAATACTTGTCGTGGCCGGCGTAGTCGTAGTCGAAGGAGTAGTCTTATTTGGAGTCATTGTGGGAAGACAGACCATGAGAAGGCCTGATGCTTTCCACGTAATACTCATTTGTTGAGCTCTAATGCCACTCCTTCATTGGGGCATTCTGCTCCCCGTGTTGTTACTATGGATTCCTCATTTGTTCCCACCACTATTTCTCCTGGCACTGTTGATTTAGAATTGCTTCAGGCCACGATTTCCACTATTGCTCATGATTAGATCCGTGCTTATACTCACTCATCTTCGACTGTGGTATTAAATACCACGTCTCTAGGTATATCTTTTGCTTTTCATGTAACCTAGTCTGGTCCAGCTCTCCTGACATGGGTTATTGATTATAGTGCCTCTAATTACATGACCGGTGAGTCTAACCAATACACTTCATCTATTTTTCCTAGTACTTATAGGGAGGGTCGCCTTGCTGATGGGTCTCTTACACCTATATACAGCAAGGGTACAATCCCCTTATCATCCAATATTTCTCTTGACTCTGTGCTCCATGTTTCTTACCTATCTCTTAATCTTTTGTCTGTGAGTAGTATTATCAAATCTCTAAATTGTTCAGTGATTTTTTTTCCTACTCACTGTACTTGTCAAGACCTGACTTCGAGGAGGATTTTTGGCAAGGGATATTAGAGGTATCGGTTGTACTTTTTTGAATCTCCGCATACTGCTGTTTCGGCCTCTTTTGGGAGTTTGTTCCTCTTCCCTTTGGGGAGTAGATTGTTGGTTGCAAATGAATTTTCACTGTTAAGTACCTTGCGGATGGCACTGTTGATCGATACAAGGCACGCCTTATTGCCAAGGGATTTACGTAGACTCTTGGAAAAGATTTTGGCGCTACATTTGCCCCTATAGCTAAACTTACCACCGTTTGTCTCCTTATCTCTCTAGATGCATGTCACTCATGGGCTTTTCACCAACTCGATGTGAAAAATGCATTTCTGAATGGTGATCTAACTGAGATTATTTATATGGATCTCCTTCCTGGATTTCGTCTTTAGGGGGAGTATTCTGGGAAGGTATGTTGCCTTCGCAAATCTCTAAATGGTTTGAAGTAGTCTCCGCGAGTTTGGTTTCAATATTTTTCTGAGGTCATTTTATCTAATGGAGTTTTCTAGATGCCACATAGATCATACTTGTTTTATATGTTGAGGCCTTTGCGTCATTGTTCTGATTTATGTGGATGATATTATCTTGATTGGAGCTGATACCCAGTCGATTGACAGGGTAAAGGTGCTATTGGGTCGTGTCTTTGAGGTTAAGGACTTGGGTCCTCTCAAGTACTTCTTGGGGATAGAAGTGGTTTGTTCTCGTTTTGGTATTTCATTATATCAGCTCAAACACACATTAGATCTTCAGGACACTGGCATGCTTGGTTGTCGTCCTGCTTTCTCTTTATGGTTTATAATCATTATTTTCATGCAGAATCTGGTGATCTATTATCTGATCCTTTTTCTTATCAGAGACTCGTAAGTCGTCTAATTTATCTGACTAACACTAGACTGGATTTGACCATTGCAGTTAGTATAGTCAGTCAGTTCATGCATGCTTTGCACACTTCTCATCTTGACGTCGTTTATCGCATTCTTCGCTATTTGAAATCGCGTCCTTGTC
The DNA here is from genome assembly GCF_017979445.1 of Akebia trifoliata. Lineage (NCBI taxonomy): Eukaryota > Viridiplantae > Streptophyta > Magnoliopsida > Ranunculales > Lardizabalaceae > Akebia > Akebia trifoliata. Next base: position 3,966,699 of record NC_141375.1, on the reverse strand, counting down.
TTGAGATTTTCTACTCGTCCATTGCTCAACCTCATTTATCTTGTTTTATTGATGTTGATTGTGCTAGTTCTCTTACAGATAGGAGATCTATCTCTGGTTTCTGTACTTTCCATGGTGGTAACTTGATCTCGTAGAAAAGTAAGAAACAAAGTGTGGTTTCTCGTTCTTCTGCTGAAGCTGAGTATCGAACTATGACCCTTCTCACATGTGAGCTTATTTGACTTCGGTCTTTGTTGACTAAGCTGAGATTTCCTATCTCTAGTTTCTCCACATTGTTCTGTACCAACAAGTCTATTATCGTGCTTTCCTTTGACTCCGTTCTTGATGAGAGAACTAAGCATATAAAGGTTGATATCCACTTTCTCAAGGAGAGAGTCCGATTTGGTGTTCTTTAGAGAGTATTTGTGTCTTTTTTCAGATTAGCTTGCTAACATGCTTACGAAGTCTGTTGGTTCATTTGTTACTAACTCTCATTTTGTCAAGTTGGGTTTGGTTGATATATTTGCCTAACTTGAGGGGAAGTATTGGAATAATGTAGTTTATTATTAGTTTTCTATTTATTTCTATTTAAGGGCATTTATGTTAATACACATTAATTAATATAAATATCTGCTAAGCTCGCATTATGAGACTTGACAAATCTCCTTTTTACAATTCTTCTAAAAGAAAATTGGGGGGGCACTTTGTGGAAAGAGAAGATATAAATCTAGATAGAGTTGAATAAACAATTAGGAATTGTTGGGGCCAGGGGTGGAGCTAGTAAGGAGCTGGTGGGGGCCATTGCCCCCACAGAACTTTGAGACGCCCCTATATTTTCAACTAATTACATGCCCCATTTATCCCCACTCCCTCACCTCTCTCCCCATGTGCCTCCACAACCTCACCTCCCTCCAATTTTTGCACCCCCTCCCCCTTCAATTTTTTGTTGATGACATTGCTTCTTGACCGGGCCTTCTCATATACTAATTGGAAATGACCTAAATATCATTTTCTTCAACTTCTAACAAAAAACCTTTGAATTTCTCCCTAAAACCATTCATCTTCAAGTTCTTCAACTATACATCTAACCATAGTTTGCCCCCATTACAAGAAAATCCTGGCTCCGCCTCTAGTTGGGGCTATTCCTTTAGCTAGGCAAAGTGGATTTTGTGGAGCATCACTCCTTTGCTATTTGCTGGGCCATTTGGAAGGAACACAATAGAAGGATTTTTGTTGGGAAAGAGCATCCTTTTCATGACATTGTAATCTCAGTTGTAGCTTTTTTGTTCTCTTGGGGTAAAGCCTTTAAGGTGTTTAGGGGGATTCTCTTGGAAGATTTTCTTGTAAGATGAGTTTAGGGTTTAAAATCTGGTGGTGGAGTAACCTTTCTTTGGGGGCTGTTGTATCTTTATTTCTCTTTGGGTTTGCCACCTCAACCACCCAGTTTCTGTCGTATCTTTTTGTTTTCTTAACAATTTTATTTTGCCTATCAAGAAAAAAAAAGAAGGTAGGATTCATGTTGTGGTCCCCCCACTATTTGGAATAATGCTTGTCCTAAAAAAATTAGCTTGTCTGCAAAGTTGAAAAAAAATATGCCCCACTGATGGTTAACCTAATCATATTCTTTGTTACATTTGGCAAATATATTTTAGTAAGTAATTGTAAATTTTGTTTGTTATAATGATGCTCTTTAGTTGCTCTTTCTAGATCTTCTTGTTAATGCCATTGTTCCCAATTCAGAGATGATATTATTTGGTTTTTGGTTGAAGTTCTGTAACCTTTTATTGAATTCTATTTGAACTTTTTGGATGGGTTAATTCTGGATTACATTTTGATATTTTACAGTTCCATCTGTTGAGAGAGTGGTTTACAGCACCTGTTCCATCTACCAAATCGAAAATGAAGATGTTGTGAATTCGGTCCTCTTGCTTGCTGCTTCCCTTAATTTTCAACTGGCTACTCCCTTCCCTCGGTGGCATCGTCGTGGCCTTCCTGTCTTTGAAGGCTGTGAGTATTCTCTCTTAGATCTCTGTTTTTTTTTTTTTTTTTTCCCATGGATCTTTAGTGTGTGTTGTGCGGAAGCAATACAAGAGTAAAAAAGATTGAACAAAAACAAACACACAAGAAAACAGGATTTACGTGGTTCGGAAAAATTGCCTATGCCCACGGGCAGTCATCAAAGATTCTTATTGATAAAGTCATATGGCGTCCTGGTGCTTCCAACGTATTTTCTAGTACCAAAATACTCCAAAATGTTGTATGGACACCAAACCCCAGGCACTCTGTGATGTACCCGAATCCCCGACACTGATGAACCCAAGGCCTGCATACCTCCACCCAAGTAACCCGAGATTAGGGCCAAAATTGACAATGATTTTAGGGCTCAAAGTTCCAAAATGTTTCTCACGTTCAGTTTGTATGGAAAAATCACTAGAAATCCCAACAAAAAACACTTTTCAAATCCCTCGAGAATTAGATCGTCCAAAAATTCAAGGTGTGTAGTCTTATTATAATAGCTGTTTGTTTCTCGACTTATATAGCTGAAAATCTGCTACGGACTGATCCGGTCGAGGACATGGAGGGATTTTTCATTGCACTTTTTGTAAGGAAGAGCACCGTATTTGGCCCAGAAAAGCCATTCTCATTGGAAGACAAACATTCAGAGGCTTCTCTCAATAGAGACAACTCTTCTTCTGACGGGTTAGGGACCTTAATACGACGAAGCAAAGAAGGAACTCCATTACTCTTCAGAAAGAAAACCAAGAACAAGAGAAGATTTCTAATGCCATCTCGCTTTGGTAGAATGTTCCAAATGATGGTAAATGCTGGTAGGATGCGCGAAAGAACTTCGAAGATTATTGGTGTTTGCTGATTCTGATTGTAATATATAATTAATTATTTCTTTCTTTTTTAATGACTTTCTGATTTTGAAGTCTTTTGTTTGTTTCTAGTGAAGAATGTGAGTTCCTTTGTTGTATGGTAGAACCATGTTTAAAATCGGTTCTCGAGGCATTGATTTTGTCAGGACTATTTTTTCTTTATTCGCTAATAAATAGATTAATTATGGAAAAAATCTTTTTTATTAATCCATGATTTATTATGTAAAATCTTTTTTTTTTCTTAGTTTGAAGTGATTAATCTGGTGTTTGACCCGAATGCTTTCAAGTTCTTGCTTTTCCTGGGCTGAACCACATTTTCCAGGAGCACATCCCTGTAAACATGTGCAGTTGTGTATCCCGAGAGAACAAATCTACGGTTCTTGTACATACCATGACAGTGAGTTTTTGAGTCAGAGTTGAGTTGAGTTTGAAAATCATTTACTTTGAGTATATATATTCATGTACTGTGTGGAGTTGGCTGACTGCTCAATTTCATATTTCCTTCCATGGTGGTGGACCTTTGCATCAACAATCAGCTTAAACAGTGATTTTCAGGAAATTTTCTTTTATTTTTGTTTTTATTAGGGCTAAAAATGAGTTGGATCTGAATCTTTCTTAGCGTTCAAATCCGACTCGGATCTGACTAGATGAAACATATCCGAATCAGTTTGTTTTCGCGTAATCCAGATCCTAATCCGATGGTTTGGATAATTCCAGACCATTCAACATTTTTCTGTGCTAATTCTTATACTATCCTGTTTTACCACTACAATTCTTTTTATTTTAAAAGAGTTGATGTTATATTCAAGTAGTAGAAAATGATATTTTGAAAAATCTAAATATATAATTTTCATAGCAATATATTATTTGGATCGAGGCAAGTTATAAGGATGGATTCGGATGCATCTCGGATCAAGGGACATGGAACCATATTCAACATATTTTTTTATTTGGATCATTCCAAAGGTCCAAACCTGTTGAATTTGGATTTCGGATCACTTGAGTTCGAATAAGATCCGACCCATTTTATGCCTTAGGTTATATAAAAATGGGAAAATTATGAAAAAAAAAAAAAATATTTATAAAAAACAATCTAATTTTTAAAAATTAAAAAAAATATAAATCCGGTCATTGAAAGACCGATTTTTCTCTCTCTTCACTTCTCTCTCCTATTTTCTCTCTCTCTTTACTTCTCTCTCCTCCTCTACATTTAAAAAAAAAATCGAATTTTTTTAAAAATACCGGTCATTGAAAGACCGATTTTTCTCTCTCTTCACTTTTCTATCATCTTTCTCTCTCTTCTACATTTTAAAAATAAAATCGATTTTTTTTTAAATACCGATCATTGAAAGATCGGTTTTTTCTCTCTTTTCACGTCTATCTCTTCTTTCTCTTTCCTCTACATTTAACAAAAATTCATGTGGCAATAGAAGCCCTTTTTTAATTATCAAAAACTCTTATAATACATGTACGTTTGTTCATGCTAACTCCTAGTATATATTATAAAAAAATTATAGTTGATTCAATATTTTATATAAAATATTCAATTATTTTAGTAAAATCTAATATATAAGGCTATTTTATCAAAATTGATGAATATTTTACTGAAATTATTGGTACAAGAACATTTATATATTAACTCCAATGGGGGGATTCAATGGCAATTTTGGATCCAATTAGCGGTGACAGTCTGTAGGTTAGGTGTTTGATATCCATTGTCAGCAATATTTCTTCAAGACCACCTGTGAAGGCGCTCCCCCTCACTTACTTAGTATGTGTGATGTATAGACAGCCCAGGGGAGAGACTCATATGCCTTGGTTCTGACCCTGGTTAATCCTGTCCCCCCTAGTCGGATGTAAGGCCAGACTCCATAACGAGATTCAAACCAAGGATTTACCCTACAATAGATATCTGTGTTGTTAAAATGACAATTTCGGATCCAAAAAGTGATGAGAGTCTGTAGGTTATGTGTTTGATATCCAGTATGAGCAATATTTCATCAGGGCCACCCGTGAGGGTGCTCCTCATCGCTTACCTAGTGTGTGTGATGTGTGGCTATTGCACGTGCCCAGCGGAGAGACCCATATGCCTTGGCTCTGACCCTGGTTCATCCGATCCCCCTAATAGCACGTAAGTCCGGACTCGAAAAGAAATTCAAACCGAGGATTTACCTTACAATGGATATCCATGTTGTTAAAATAAATAAATAAATAATATTTAGAATATATATCTGGACCAATATTTATTGGAAATATTTATAATATAATATTATATAAATGAAAGTTTATTTAAAGTTTCCTTGTATAAATGAAAGTTTTTTTTTAAATGTAGAGGAGAGAGAAGTGAAGAGAAAGAAGAAACGAGTCTTCAATGAACGGTATTTAAAAAAATTTGATTTTTTTTAAATGTAGAGGAAAGAGAAGTGAAGAGAGAGAATAATCGGTTTTTTAATGATCGGTATTTTAAAAAAATTCGATTTTTTTAAAATGTAGAGGAGAGAGAAAGAGGATAGAAAAGTGAAGAGAGAGAAAAATCGGTCTTTCAATGATCGATATTTTAAAAAAAATTCGATTTTTTTTTAAATGTAGAGGAGAGAGAAGTGAAGGGAGAGAAAAACTGGTCTTTCAATGACCTGATTTGTATCTTTTTTTAATTTTTTTAAAATTAGATTATTTTTTATAAATATTTTTTTTTCTTGGATTTTTTTTATAATTTTTCCTATAAAAATTCCTATTGTGGGTTCTAAATCCTCTACGAAATAGGGCTGCAACATGGTCGAGTTGGAAGGTAAACCTTGGCTCAACCCAAGTTGTACCCAAACTCAACTCAATGCGGACATCGGGCTTGAGCTTGTTTATCTGAGTTCAGCCCGTGATTAGATTTCTAAAATTGGGATAAGCTCGGGTTGGCTCGAATTAGGTAACTTTCGTCAAGTTGGGCTCTTCATCTAAAAAAATCTGTACCATTATAAATAAACATATATGGCAATAGATTTAACAGGATGGTTCAAGGGACAACAAGTGTTACAATGGTTGTTTGTAGAAATTTTGAAATGGGCTGATTTTTGGGGGAGGATATATTTCTATATTTACACACTAACCATGGCCCATAAAATTTAAACATTTTATATTGTAAACACTGAGTCTTGATTCTATACTGGTGCTGGAGTAACATTAAAATTGACATCGTTCGGAACGTTGATGAGCACATAACCATAGATGCTTATCACTCGTATCTCGATGAAAGGCATTATGATTTTATAGACACATCCACATCAGTAATATCCCAAACGATGTCAATTTCAATGTTACTTCAGCATTTTCCTCTTATGCACTATAAGAGAGTAAGGGGATGTTTGCTTATCTTATTTTTTAACAATTATTTTTTAAATAGCACGTTTGTTTACTCGGTGGCCTTCAAATCTTACAAAGAGTCATTAAGTTCACTTTGTGGCATTCAAAAAATTCTATGAACATAAAAAAGGTTATTTTTCACTGTTAAATTTTAATTTTAAATGATGAGAGTTCAATAGTCATCCAATCTCAAAAACTTAGATTAAGCCCAAAAGAGATTACTATTGTTTTTTTAATTTTATTTGAGCTTTCCCATGAAATCTAGAAGGTTGTATTGTGAATTGCCAATTTTGTAATCCATTGAGCGCAACGATCATTAGTAAGATTTGAAATCTGAGGAAAATGTCTCATGTGGAAATGCATTTGTCAGAAGGTCTTTTAAATAATAATTTTAATTAAAGAGATTTTAACATTAAATGGTGAAGCAATTATTTTTGTTATTTTGAAAATTAATGGACGAGATCAATGGGTCATGTGATTGAAAGTCTCTTGGTTTTTGACTGTCTCTGCTTAAATCTTCTGTTGACTAAAATAGAAAGAAAAATAAATAAAAGATTTTTTTCCTTAGTATAACAAATATATATATTTGGGTATAGCATTGTGTTGAGTTGATAATTAATCGACAAGATCAATGGGTCATGTGAGTTCGGGTTGAGATATTCTAGCCCATGCTCGACTCATCTTCTATATAACTCAGTCCAGGCTCATCCATTGATCGGGTTGAGTCTGGATTGAGTTTGGGTTAACCCCCCCAAGTTGTTGCCCTACTACGAAAGTACTAATTGAATTGGCGTAAGACGTTGTGTCGTCACAAATGATTTAATGGACAAATGAAATAGACGATCCCAAATATTTAAATATTTAAAATGAGGATTTGCTGATGATGATGACTGCGATGGTGATGATACGAAGGCAGTTCTGAAATGGTCAACTTTAGGTGAATATGGCCATTTCAAAGACTTTGTCCTCTATAGGCTATGGGCTTTGCTTCCAAGGGCCAAACACTCTAGAAGTTCAAATATCACAGATATATGAATGAATTATTCAAAGCTAAAGTTGTTGAAGTTAATATTCTTTATCTTCATTGACCATATTCAAATCCACCTCATGAATTTACTTTTATGAACATTATCTAGTAAGGTTGAACTATGTTGGACTTGGACGCATAATTTAGGGAACATAAATAAATAAAATACATAAAAACAAAATAATAATAAACCCTATAGTGGACAGTGCAACACCTGCAGGGATACATGTTGTATCTTGATAATTAAATTTTATATTTTTTTTCATGAGCTACCAAATATATAACGATAGAAGGACCATATAAACCCTCAACCAGGTTTTCATTTGGGTCATGTGGTCCTTCACATTGGCCCAAAGGAAACCTAAGCCCTCTAAGGTTCATTGGTTTAATTTTTTTTTCCAGAAAAACTTATATATTTTATTTTTGAGAGGTTAAAAGCTTTGAAAATGGATGACCATTGAACGCTAAAATTTAAAATGCATTGTTAACAAAATTCTAATCTCTTTTTTTGTTTTTTAAAATTTTGTGTATGCATCCATGTGGTATCTAATCATATTTTTGGGTGCGATCACAATGTGAAAAAAGTTCATATTCGACGGCCCAAGACTGTCGAATTTTGTAAAATTTGACGGATCTTGACGTCAAAATTTTCATTGTCGAATTTTTATTTCGATGGATTGAAACCATCAAATTAATGGAGGATGAGAGAAATTTGATGGCTCTAAGCCGTCGAATCTAGGGAAAATCACAAGTTACAATGGTCCTAAGCCATCAAATTTTGATTTATAAAATTCATAGGCCTTGGCCAGTCAAATTTTCCTATAGAAATTTTCAGTTTTCACATGGTGCATGTGGACTATTGTCTATATATAGGTCATAAATGCAGTTTATCTGGATCGTGACTACACTACATGAAAATATTATGGTACTACGCTGAATCTCAAGAACAAAATGAAATTAAGAACGAAAGAGTGAGACCCGTACCCTTTATAAAGTCCGGTTAGGCAGGACCATCACTTCCATTTCAAGAGCTTGCTAGCTATTTTATGAGGTACAAGCAGGTTTATAAATTAATCCTAAAAACAAAAGGACTATTGAAACTCTGCAAATCCCTCATAAGGGTTTATGTACAAAGAACGGGCAACCCTTTTTAGGTTGTATCCAGAGACACATAAAGAGATGTTTTTTTATCAAAATATATATGCTAGTCAAGTACTCGAATGAGACCCGATTCTCATCGGGACTTTAAGATAGCTACCTGAAATCAGACATGAAAATGATCGCATCCATAATGGTAGACCCAAAATCGATTAATCGATTTTGGGTAAGTTGGGTAATTGGGTACCTATTGATACCCTTACGCACATGTATCATATAGGCCTATTTGTAATTTAAAAGATTAGTTAAAAGGGTTTTAAAACATTACTAAGTAAAAGTATATTTTTGAGAGTTTGAAACCTAATGAATGTGATTATTGGATCATGAGATTGCAATTTCATTGATTTTTGGCTAAAATGATCCTGATTGTATTAAATGTAAAAATTAGGGCATTTATGGGATCTATATGTTGGTATCAAATTAATCACTTCTACTCAGCCATCTCATTATAATAGCATATACATTGATGGACAAAAGGACCACCTATCTATATGGAATACATGTCCCAGTGTCACCCAAACACACGATCGGGTCCCACAGGTTTATAGAGCACAAAATTTTAAGAATTTTATAAAAATGATTTAAGAAGTGGATTGTTTTCACCGTGGGATTTCAATTTTAAATTTGAAGTTCAATAACCGTCCATTTTCAAAGTCTTAAATTGAAGAAAAAAAAAAAAAAACTGTTTTTCATTAAAGAAAATTCAAACCTATCAAAACCCTAAATTATATTTAGAGGGAGGAGGTGTCATTTGGACGTATGTGGCAGATTACATGGTCCAAATGAGAGTCTCTCGGTCTAAGCTTTAAATGGTTCTTGCACCATTTTCCTAAATGTAAATATTGACCCTATAATTCTTCTAGAGAAATACTTTCATGGGTCATTGCCCCACCCTTAATTTAAAGACTGCAACGCGTATGGTAAACTTCTATTCTTAGCATATAAGGAATGGTTAATATTATTAAACAATAATTACTTCTTTAAGGGAATAATTCTTAGGATATGCTTGGACAGTTTTGTAATTTCAACTTTTTTTTAATATCTAATTTCTTGTTTCTTAGGCGTTTTCAGTTTTCTTTGAGAAGTGAGGTAAGATGTTTGAAATTATACGCAGTGAGGCCAACAACTCTTTTTATTGTCAAATACATTAAAATTCATAATGTCGTGATCCATGTTTATGTGTTTGATCTCAAAGAATGGGCTTGATATCCATTGACTCGTGAAGATATTTAAAACATGAAATCTAACCGTAGAGATCCATCCAAGGGAAACAAAGTATTAACCGAAGATATTTAATACATTAAATGAATATTTTTCCTAACCAAAGTATTTTGTGATTTAGTAGTCCCATAGGTTTTGTAAAAGTAAAACATCAAAAAATGGTTCCAAAAGTTAAATAATATGATGTACTAAACTATAAAATAGAGCTAGCCTTGCTACAGTAATATGAAATAACAGGCAAAGTAGCACTTGAGTGTGGAGAGTCATCGATTGTCCTTTAGTGTATAATACTTGTATCTCGGGAAAAAGCATCTATGATTTTCTACATAGCTGAGTGCTATTTGGAGTGTTATTTCAGGTCACTTGTAAATTTATGAATGAAAAAAGAGTGTTGCATTAGGTTGGCAATCGGTATGAAAATCTATCATTATAAATCAAGATCAGATATTTCATTATGTAAGAGGAAAGAATCATGTTGGTGTGACCTCAAGATTGGACCTCATATCGCACATCTTGACGTGAAAGTGGATAGAAATCATAGATGCTTTTTCACTCGTATCGCGAGATAAAGCATCTATGGTTCTCATACACTTTCACTTTAGGGTGTGCGATGTGAGGTCTAATCTTGAGGTCACTACAACATTATTCAAGAGGAAAACCTAAAAGAACATAGATGAAGACCGTGAAAATTATATGAACTCACTTTTTCTATATTAGAAAATTTGGATTTGGAGAAATTGGGAATATTATTTGTTTAGTCAAACCCTAAATCTTTTGGTTAAGGCTAATTGTTGCTAGAAAGATTTTAGATAACGATGACAGTGGAGTTTTTGTTATAAATGTATATAAATGCAGAGATTTCTCGAGAGTTAGAAATAATTTCCTCCGTAAAATAAAATATACTATCACATTTTTTGAATTTTGATTTAAAATTAAATCAGCCCCAATAGGAGCACCTACACACACCCACACACACACACACACGTGCAGAAGCCAAGGAAAGCCGTTTTTACGAAATAAGAAAAGAATTGAGATTTGTTGACTCATGAGAAAACATGAAATCGAATGATCGTGATTCACCTGAATACATCGATCGTTGGATTTTGTGTTTTAGTGACTTTGATGTTTTCAATGTCTTGTGTTGCTCTATCACAAAACTTTTTTAATGTTAAAACCAGTAAAAAAAAAACCTAAACTGGATTAGGTCTATACTTAGCACTAAAGAATTGATTTAATGCTTCAAACAGAAAATCTTTATATTAGTTTAGTGTTTTTGAAGACTTTGAAAAGTCTTCCTACCATCTACCTTGGAAAAAATGGCAACAAATATATCAGACCATTTCAATAAATTCTCTCAATCTCTCTATAAATAGACATGGTTATAGTATTAGAATTATCACCCCTAAGAACATTGAGTGAGAAAGAATTAAGATAGAAGATAATGGGTTTTCAGTTGTTTGTAGTTTTTGTTCTCTTTGCCTCACTTTCATCCCCTTCCTTTGCCTCTGATCCTAGTCCCTTACAAGACTTTTGTGTTGCCATTGATGAGCCTAAGGATGGTACTCCTTTTCTTCGTTGTCATAGTTTTTTTAAATAATCATTATATATATATAGGTCCCGGTCAGCTCCGGTCAGCAGACACCACTAAGGAGATAAAATTTGTCCTTTAAGACTTACAAGTTTTGGATTGGACTGTTTTTTAGTGAGAATGATCTCTATTGTGAGGAGATCACCCTCACAAAATATCAGCCAATTATGAAACTTCTAACCCAATCAAAGTGATTTATAAATTAAGGGTAAAAAAACAACGATTCACAATTCTAAACCACTTTTGATGGGGTTAGAAGTTTAAGATTGGGAGGATTTCTTGTGAGGATGATCTCCTCACCATACATCCTCACAAAAAATCATCCCATTGTGAAACTTCTAACTCATATTTTGAAAAATGTTTTATTTTATTTTTGTTATTTTTAGCTGATCATATTGACTGATGCTTAGTTAATTTTAAATTGCAGTGTTTGTGAATGGGAAATTCTGCAAGGATCCCAAACACGTAACAGCTGAGGATTTCTTCCTTCCTGGGCTCAATATACCGGGAAACACATCGAACCAACTCGGATTCGTTGTAACTCCAGCTAATGTTGACCAGATAGCTGGACTCAACACTCTTGGGATCTCCATGGCTCGCATAGACTTTGCACCTTATGGTCTCAACCCACCCCACACACATCCCCGAGCCTCTGAGATCCTAACAGTCTTGGAGGGTAGACTCTACGTCGGATTCGTCACTTCCAACGCGGATAATAACCGCCTCATCACCAAGGTCCTCAACAAGGGCGACGTGTTTGTATTCCCTATTGGGCTCATTCACTTCCAATTCAATGTTGGACACACGAATGCGGTCGTCATTGCTGCTTTGAGCAGCCAAAACCCTGGGGTCATCACCATTGCTAATGCAGTTTTTGGTTCAAAACCACTCATCTCAGATGACGTTCTTGGCAAGGCCTTCCAAATTGACAAGAATATGGTTGATTATTTACAAGCTCAGTTTTGGATGCCCACCAAGTACTAGAACTACTATTACTTCTACCATATTTTAATAATGCAATTTGACTTGTTTTATAGATATTTATATAATAAATGATTCTGTTGTTTCTGTTTACAAACTGAATAATATAATTAAGTAGTTGGCATCTAATAAGCATATTTGTTTCCTGTTTGATTTCTTGTCTATCTTCTTTCATCTCCATTGAACTTGGGTCGATAGCCTGGATGGTTACCCATTATAGTTATAATGTAAATGAGCATACATGTATTGGGCTTGGACCCATAGCTCGCTTTATATATTGCAATGCAGTCCTGATTAACACAAAAAAAAAAAAAAAAAATTTAAACGGAGGCATTTGTACTTTTTGATAATAAAATTAAAAAAAAAACCAAAATTTGGGAGAATTTGCACCTGTCAAGATGAGGCTTCTAGGACATGAGCTCGCAACCCCAAAGTTCACTAATGAATCAGTGTGTGCAATGCGTCCCTCAACGTGGAAGTGTTGACAAAATCTTATGGAGTACATATGGAGTACATCTGAGAGTTCTGGAGATCTCTTTTGCCATACTACTTGAAAAAGATCTAACCCGTTGAAACCTGAGATGGAAATCGCACCAACCTGAGCCTCAGACTCAGACTACCCTACTATTATTTGTCTATAGTGTTCCTGCTTTGTTCTGATTTTATAGATCTCAATTAGCTTACCAAGGTATCTGGATTTGTTGTGGTTTGGATCTACACAGTTGGTTCAGAATCTACATTACTGGTCAATTTATTTTGTTTCTGTTTAGTTAATCTTCTTCACTTTGTATTGTTTAAATCGAATTAAGTTATGCCTAAATAGCTTTTCGCCTAACATTTAATGTCCAAAGCTCCTCACAAACCTGTTTGGTTCAGTCGGATCGACGGTTGAACAAGCAAATCGTTTGATTCTTTTAGAAATGGGTTTTTTTTCATTTGATCTGACCCATAAAACTTATCAAGTCCTTCGGACCCAATTTGCCGGTCAGAACTAACTTTTAAAATGTTGGATGGGGGCACTTGAGGGAAATTTTTTCAAAATTGACAACTAGAAATAAACTTAAAAAATTGCATGGGTCAATGATTAGGACAAAGTGCCAAGAATGACAATTTCAACATATTAGTGATTTAGGTGTTCGTTTTGCTATAATTATTTGATGTGTATTTGACAAATATCCCTTGTTAAATTGATTATACCGTAAGTCAAATGTTGCATTTTCTTGATGATTTAACAATTAAATTTTGATTTTTTGCAAGGGGCAAACATGATATCACTAATTTTATAGGGGGTAATTCTAAAATACCCTTATTTGATTTTGTGGTAAATCAAGAAGATCTATCCATCTACAAAATTGATCATTACAATATTGTGAATTGACCACTTCAACATGAAAGTAATCACTATGATATTGTAGTGATTGTCATACTATCATAGGTTAACGTATCATATATATATGTAATTTGATTGGGCTGATATTTTGTGAGGATGATCTCTATAGTGAGTAGATCATCTTCATGAAAAATCATCCCATTTCGAAACTTCCAATCCCGTCAAAAGTGGTTTACAAGTTAATGGTTCACGATTCTTTAACTTGCAGATCGACTAGGGTTAGAAGTTTCAAAATGTGTTGATTTTTTGTGAGGATGATCTGCTCACCATAAAGGTCACCCTCACAAAAAACCAGCCCATTTAGAAACTTCTAGCCCATAGAGAAAAACATACATTGACTAGGATATTGGTTCTTGAGCCCGCCCCGATATATATATATATATATATATATGGGAGCGGTTCAGCGGCCCTAAAGTTTAACAAGTTTTGTGCCAAGCTTTTCTGACCGTTCAATCAAAACGCATTCGACGGGTCAGATTGAATACACGGTTTTAAGTTAAATAATTGTATTTTTACAAGTTGCCCCCTCAAACATCTTTGTATTCTGTTTGGAGGCCCTCTCCCTTAACAGGAACGTCTCTTCTTCGACTCTCTTCTTTCTTCGTTCAGAAATGAAGACGAGCTCTACTTCAAATCCTCTCTCTCTCTCTCTCTCTCTTTAGTTACAGCTCATAATGTGATGTGCTTCCAATGCCAATAAAAAGTAACCCATCCAATGGTATTTAACATCCAGAAAAATGCCAAATAAAATGCATCCCAAGCCGAAATATCACAAGTACCGCCTCGTCCCGGACCGTCGCAAGGAAAACTATAATCGAAATCCTTTTTATCTGGCATTAACTTGGAACCGCATGCATCTAAAGCACCTTTTACTAAGATCAATGTAGTTATACCCCTCCCATCTTTCCCTCTCTCTCTCTTTCTCAAGAGAACCCAGTTTGAACGACCCTAGACCCCCCCATCTTTCCCTCTCTCTCTCTCTCTCTCTCTCTCTCTCTCTCTAGTTACAGCTCGCATGTGTGATTTGATGATAAATTTCGTTTTCATGATTTAATTATTAGAATGTGTTTTTTTTTCCAAATAAAATTCACCCTTGGCTTGCACTTAACGATGGTTGGATCTTTGTGGGGATAGGATCGATGAGAATATGGACGACACAATGGCAAATGTGGAGGGAGCACAGGGGGCACTGTTGAAGTATCTGAACAGCATCTAATCCAATTGCTGGTTGATGATCAAGATATTCTTTGTGTTGGTTGCATTTCTCATGATTTTCTTATTTTTTGTGGCGTAAGAATAATATCAGGTAAAAAGAAGAAATCACAGTTAAATTTATTTTTCATCGACGAGCACCTTTTTTTTCTATTTTTTTGTAATTTGTTTACATTGTTTCTTTGTTTTCTTATTGGAATTTTTTGTTTTTTGTTTTTTGGGTGACTCAATCGGTGAAGTAAAATATACCATTGCCATTCAAACTGGGTTCACTTGTGAGAGAATCGTTCGGTCGTTCCGAAACTTTTGAACAGGCGGTCGTTTGAACCAGATCTAGAGAGAGAGAGAGTGAGAGAGAGAGAGAGAGAGAGAGAGGGAGAGAGAGAGATGGGAGGGGTCTTTTGAATTGTAACGAGAGAGAGAGAGAGAAAGAGAGAAAGGGCGTCTGTCTATTTAGGTTACAGGGAGAGGCCTTCAAAGAAGAAGGGCTTTGTTTTACAAAAGAAGGATTTAAAACAAAAAATTAAGAATTTACAGGGAGCCGGTTGTAATTAAATACGTTTTTGTTTTAAAACCATAAAAATCCCACCGAACCGTCGGATGCGTTTTGATCGAACGGTCTGAAAACTTGGCACAATACTTATTAAACTTTAGGGCCGTTGAACCGCTCCCTATATATATATATATATATATATATATATATATATATATAATATATATATATATATATATATATATATAGAGAGAGAGAGAGAGAGAGAGAGAGAGAGAGAGAGAGAGGGACGGTTCAGCAGCCCTAAAGTTTGCCAAGTTTGATGCCAAAGATTTTTCAAAATATGGGTTAGAAGCTTTGGAATGAGCTGATTTTTTGTGAGGATGATCTCTATGATGAGGAGATCATCTTCACCAAAAATCAGCCTATTCCAAAACTTCTAACCCCATCAAAAGTGATTTACAAAAATTAGACGGTCCACGATTCTTCAACTTGTAAACTAGGGTTAGAAGTTTCAAAATGAGCTGATTTTTTGTGAGGATGATCTCTTCACCATAGAGATCATCCTCACAAAAAAATCAGCCTATTCCAAAATTTCTAACACCATCAAAAGTGATTTACAAAAAATGTTTGGCAACAAACTTGGCAAACTTTAGGGCTGCCGAACCGCTCCCATACATATATATATATATATGTATGATTAGGATCCATATACACATAAAGCTACTCATAAAGCTACAATGTGTTTTGTCTTATATGGGCAAAAATGTTTGGAATGGGCTGATTTTTTGTGAGGATGATCTCTACGGTGAGAAGATCATCCTTGCCAGAAATCAGCTTATTATGAAACTTCTAGCACCATGTTTACAAGTTGAAAAATTTTAGACCGTCCAATTTTTGTAAATTAATTTTGATGGGGTTAGAAGTTTTGGAATGGGATGATTTTTTGCAAGGATGATCCCCTTATCATAGAGATCATCCTCACAAAAAATCAGCCTATTCCGAATCTTTTTAACTATATAAGACAAAAATGTAGCTTTATGTGTCTACGGAACCCGACCCATATATATATATATATATATATATATTCTTTATGAAGAATGTAAGAATGTAAGCAAGTCAAAGCAACTTATTTTAAGCACAGCAAAGGAGTCCATATGGAGGCAAAAATCCAAGATTAATTGGCTTAAAGAAGTTGACCAAAACACTTGTTTAGACTTTAGAGGTTTGAGGAACCATAAATTGTGCTACTAAGGGATTTTTACAAAAATTAGAGGTTTGAGGAAGATATTGGTAATTGTGCTGCTAAGGAGTCCGAATATCTCTTAACATCATCTAATCCCAATCTGGATCTAGATTTGAGATCTAGATCTTCCCATTGTTTCTTCTGAATCTAATGTGAATTTCGTAAAAATCCCTGATGAGGAAGAAATCTTGAATGTGGTGAAAAATTTGAATGGAAGAGGTGCAGTTGGTTCGAATGGTTTTTCTGGCCTATTTTTTGAAATAAGTTGGTCTATCATAAAAGAAAGATCTTTTGGAAAGTTCATCATCGAATTTTCCTTGTTGATTCTTTTAGAAGAAGATGTGGGCTGCACCTTCCATCCACTATGTGAAAATCCCAAATTTGCATAAAAAATTTTTGTTAGGCCTGGCTCGTCAAATTTTAAAACACTAAAATCCGCGGCCCGTGGACCACGTTTTAAAACCAAAACTATAATCTCACTCTCTATCTCTCTGCCTCTCTCACTGTTTCTCTTTCTCTCTGCCTTTCTCATCGATCGATCGCCTCCCTGTCACAGTCTCTCTCTCTCACACACACACAGTTATCGATTGATCGATCTTTCACAGTCCATCACTTTCTCACAGTTACTCTCTTGATCGATCGACCTCATTTTTTCATTCGTTCTCTCGATCGATTGACCTCGTTTTTTCATTCGTTCTCACGATCGATCGACTACTCCATTGATCGACTACTCAATTGATCGATTGACCTCTCTATTTCTCTCTCTCATAGGCTCTTTCACGATCGATATGTCTCCCTCGATAGATCTCATCTTCTACTCTCTTTGATCGATTGATCTCTTAGATCTGATCCCCGTTCTCTCTGTATCTCCTTGCTACCTATTTCTGATAGCTCAAAGTGACCTATCGATCTCACTATCTGTCTCTAATAGCTCGAAGGATCAGATTGCTGCATCACCTCACGCGACAAGTCAGGAATCATTGCGACTTTAGGTTAGATACTCTCTTTAATTCCTCTTTTCTTTATAAATATTGTATTAAGGTTTTTTATCCGATACATTTATATTTGGATTGAAGATTTAAATTTTTTATCCGATATATTTCGCATCAATTTCGATACCGATAGATTCTTATATTTTGAAGCATGTAATTTTATTTAATTAAGTAAGAGCAATTTCTATGGAGTTTTCTAGATACCACTTAGATCATACTTGTTTTATACGTTGAGGATTGGATGGTCGTTGCACCATTATTTTAGTTTATGTGGATGATATTATCTTGACTGGAGAAGATACCCAGTCGATTGACAGGGTAAAGGTGTTTTTGGGTCGTGCTTTTGAGGTTAAGTACTTAGGTTCTCTCAAGTATTTCTTAGGAATAGAAGTGACTTTCTCTCATCGTGGTATTTCACTATATCAGCGCAAATACACATTGGATCTTCTTCAAGACATTGGTATGTTTGATTGTTGTCTCGTTTCCTCTCCTATGGATCAGAATCATCGTCTTCATGCAGATTCTGGTGATCTATTATCTGATTCTTCCTATCAGAGACTCGTAGGCCATCTGATTTATCTGACTAGCACTAAACCAGATTTGACTTTTGCGGTTAGTGTAGTTAGTTAGCTCATACATGCTCTGCGCACTTTTCATCTTGACATCGTTTATCGCATTCTTCACTACTTGAAGTCGTGTCTTAGTCTTGAGATTTTCTACTCGTCCACTACTCAGTCTCATTTGTCTTCCTTTACTGATGCTGATTATACTGGTTTTCTTACAGATATGAGATCTACCTCTGATTTCTGCACTTTCCATGGTAGTAACCTGATCTCATGAAAAAGTAAGAAACAAAGTGTGATTTCTAGTTCTTCTGCTGAAGTTGAGTATTGAACTATGGCCCTTGGCACATGTGAGTTTATTTGACTTCGGTCTTTGATGACAGAACTAGGATTTTCTGTCTCTATTTCCTCCACATTGTTTTGCGTCAACAAGTCTACTATTATGCTTGCTTCTGACTCTGTTCTTCATGAGAGAACTAAGCATATAAAGGTTAATGTCCACTTTCTCAAGGAAAAAGTCCAATTTGGTGCTCTTCAGACAATATTTGTGTCTTTTTTAAGATCAACTTGTTGACATGCTTACGAAGTCTGTTGGTCCATCTGACACTAACTCTCACCTTGTCAACCTGAGTTTGGTTAATATATTTGCTTAGCTTGAGGGGGAGTATTGGAATAATGTAGTTTATTATTAGTTTTCTATTTATTTCTATATAAGGGCATTTATATTAATACACATTAGTTAATATAAATATCTGTCATGCTCTCATTATGAGACTTGACAATTCACTTTTTTACAATTCTTTTGAAAGAAAAGGGAAAGGGGGGGGGGGGGGGGGGGGGTTCATAACATGGCTTTGTGCAAAGAGAAGATGTAAATCTAGAAAAAATTGAATGAAGAATTAGGATTTGTTGGGGCTATTCCTTTTGCGAGGCGAAGCGGATTTTGTGGAGCTTCACTCCCTTGCTATTTGCTGGGCCATTTGAAAGGAACACAATAGAAATATTTTTGTTGGGAAAGAACATCCTATTCATGACATTGTAATCTCAGTTGTAGCTTTTTATTCTCTTGGGGTAAAGCCTTTAAGGTGTTTAGGGGGATTCTCTTGGAAGATTTTCTTGTAAGATGGGTTAGGGTTTAAAATAATCTAGTGGTGGAGTAACCTTTCTTTGGGGGGCTGTTGTATCTTTATTTCTCTTTGGGTTTGCCACCTCAACCACCCAGTTTCTGTCGTATCTTTTTGTTTTCTTAACAATTTTATTTTGCCTATCAAGAAAAAAAAAGAAGGTAGGATTCATGTTGTGGTCCCCCCACTATTTGGAATAATGCTTGTCCTAAAAAAATTAGCTTGTCTGCAAAGTTGAAAAAAAATATGCCCCACTGATGGTTAACCTAATCATATTCTTTGTTACATTTGGCAAATATATTTTAGTAAGTAATTGTAAATTTTGTTTGTTATAATGATGCTCTTTAGTTGCTCTTTCTAGATCTTCTTGTTAATGCCATTGTTCCCAATTTCAGAGATGATATTATTTGGTTTTTGGTTGAAGTTCTGTAACCTTTTATTGAATTCTATTTGAACTTTTTGGATGGGTTAATTCTGGATTACATTTTGATATTTTACAGTTCCATCTGTTGAGAGAGTGGTTTACAGCACCTGTTCCATCTACCAAATCGAAAATGAAGATGTTGTGAATTCGGTCCTCTCACTCGCTGCTTCCCTTAATTTTCAACTGGCTACTCCCTTCCCTCGGTGGCATCGTCGTGGCTTCCCTGTCTTTGAAGGCTGTGAGTATTCTCGCTTAGATCTCTGTTTTTTTTTTTTCCCCCATGGATCTTTAATTTGTGTTGTGCCGAAGTGATACAAGAGTAAAAAAGATTGAACAAAAACAAACGCACAAGAACACAAGATTTACGTGGTTCGGCAAAATTGCCTATGCTCACGGGCGGTGTCGTCAAAGATTCTTATTGATAAAGTCATGAAAACAACACGAGGAATAGGGTTTTCCAAGGAACAAATATATATATGGCGTCCTGGTGCTTCCAACGTATTTTCTAGTACCAAAATACTCCAAAATGTTGTATGGACGCCAAACCCCAGGCACTCTGTGATGAACCCGAACCCCGGACACTGATTAAAACCCAAGTCCTGCGTACCTCCACCCAAGTAACCCCAGATTAGGGCCAAAATTGACAATGAGTTTAGGGTTCAAAGTTTCAAAATATTTCTCATGTTCAGTTTGTAAGGAAAAATCACTATAAATCCCGACAAAAAACACTTTTCAAATCCCTTGAGAATTTGATCGTCCAAAAATTCATGGTGTGTAGTCTTATTATAGCTGTTTGTTTCTTGACTTACAGCTGAAAATCTGCTACGGACTGATCCGGTTGAGGACATGGAGGGTTTTTTCATTGCACTGTTTGTAAGGAAGAGCACCGTTTTTGGCCCGGAAAAGCCGTTCTCATTGGAAGACAAACATTCAGAGGGTTCTCTCAATACAGACAACTCTTCTTCTGGCGAGTTAGGGACCCTAATACGACGAAGCAAAGAAGGAACTCCATTACTCTCCAGAAAGAAAACCAAGAACAAGAGATGATTTCTAATGCCATCTCGCTTCGGTAGAATGTTCTAAATGATGGTAAATGCTGGCAGGATTCGTGAAAGAACTACGAAGATTGTTGAAGGTGTATGCGGATTCTGATTGTAATATATAATTAATTATTTCTTTTTTAATGATTTTTTGATTTTGAAATCTTTAGTTTGTTTCTATTGAAGAATATGAGTTCCTGTGTTGTATGGTAGGGCATGTTTAAAATCGGTTCTTGAGGCATTGATTTTGTCAGGACTACTTTTTCTTTATTTGCTAATAAATAGATTAATTAAATATATGTTTTTACGATTAATTCGATCTCTTGATCCAATTGGGGTTGGGCAAACGCCTATGGAAAAAATCTCTTGTATTTATCCATGATTTATTATGTAAAATCATTTTTTTTCTTCTTAATGTTTGATCTTAAAGAATGGGCTTTGGATCCTTTGACTCGTGAAGATATTTAAAACATGAAATCTAACCGTTGAGATCCATCCTAGGGATACATAACAAGATAAATATTTTTCCTGACCATAGTATTTTGTGTTTTAGTAGTCCCATAGGTTTTGTAAAAGTAAAACATCAAAAAATGGTTTCAAAAGTTCAATAATATGATGTACAAAACTATAAAATAGAGCTAGCCTTGCTACAGTAATATGAAATAACAGTCAAAGCTGCACTTGAGTGTGGAGAGAGCCATTGATTGTCCTTTTGTGTATAACACTTGTATCTCGAGAAAAAGCATCTATGATTTTCTACATTACTGAGTGCTATTTGGAGTTTTATTTCAAGTCACTTGTAAATTTCTGAATGAAAAAAGAGTGTTGCATTAGGTAGGCAATCGGTGTGAAGATCTATCACTATAAATCATAATCAGATATTTCATTATGTAAGAGGAAAGAATCGTGTTGGAGTGACCTCAAGATTGGACCTCATATCACACATTTTGACGTGAAAGTTGATAGGAACCATAGATGCTTTTTCACTCGTATCTCGAGAAAAAGCATCTATGATTCTCATGCACTTTCACTTTAGGGTGTGCGATGTGAGGTCCAATCTTGAAGTCACTGCTGCATTATTCAAGAGAAAAACCTAAAAGAACATAGATGAAGACCGTGAAAATAGATATGAACTCACGTTTTCTATAATAGAAAACTTAGATTTGGACAATCTGGGAATATGATTTGTTTAGTCAAACCCTAAATCTTTTGGTTAAGGCTTATTGTTATTAGAAAGATTTTAGATAATGATGACAGTGGAGTTTTTGTAATATATGTATATAAATGCAGAAATTTCTCTAGAGTTATATATTCATTTGTTGGATCATCCTTATTTGGCATTATCATATAACCATTTTTTTTTGTTGCTTACCGAGTGTACGGGCCAGCCTGGGCGCACCATTGTATTTAAGGGGTCTGTTTGATTCTTACATTTTTTATTTAGAAATAATTTCCTCTGTAAAATAAAATATACTATCACATTTTTTGAATTTTGGTTCAAAATTAAATCAGCCCCAATAGGAGCACCCACTTCCCCCTCCCCCTAAAAAGAAAAAACAAAAACAAAACTCACATACACACACACACACGTGAAGAAGCCAAGGAAAGCCGTTTTTGCGAAATAAGAAAAGAATTGAGATTTGTTGACTCATGAAAAAACATGAAATTGAATGATCGTGATTCACCTGAATATATCGATCGTTGGATTTTGTGTTTTAGTGACTTTGATGTTTTCAATGTCTTGTGTCACTCTATCACAAAACTTTTTTTTATGTTAAAACCAGTAAAAAAAAACCTAAACTGGATTAGGTCTATACTTAGTACTAAAGAATTGATTAACGTTTCAAACAGAGAATCTTTATATTAGTTTAGTGTTTTTGAAGACTTTGAAAAGTCTTTCTACCATCTACCTTGGACAAAATGGCAACAAATATATCAGACCATTTCAATAAATTCTCTCAATCTCTCTCTAAATAGTCATGGTTATAGTATTAGAATTATCACCCCTAAGAACATTGAGTGAGAAAGAATTAAGATAGAAGATAATGGGTTTTAAGTTGTTTGTAGTTTTTGTTCTCTTTGCCTCACTTTCATCCCCTTCCTTTGCCTCTGATCCTAGTTCCTTACAAGACTTTTGTGTTGCCATCGATGAGCCTAAGGATGGTACTCCTTTTCTTCTTTGTCATAGTTTTTTGAAATTATCATTATATATATATATATATATATATATATATATATGAGGAGATCATCCTTGCCAAAAATCAGCTCATAATGAAACTTCTAGACCGTCCAATTTTTGTTGAAAAATTATAGACCGTCCAATTTTTGTAAATCAATTTTGATGGGGTTAGAAGTTTTGGAATTGGATGATTTTTTGCCAGGATGATCCTCTCATCACAGAGATCATCCTCACAAAAAATCAGCCCATTCCAAACATTTTTTCTCATATAAGACAAAATGGTGTGTCGCAATATGAGTCGTAATAGGGTCGTAATAACGCTGTTCTATATATATATCCCGGTCCCCTGGTCAGCAGACATTGCTAAGGAGATAAAATTTGTCCTTTATGACTTACAAGTTTTGGATTGGATTGATTTTTAGTGAGAATGATCTCTGTTGTGAGGAGATCACCCTCACAAAATATCAGCCAATTATGAAACTTCTAACCTCATCACAAGTGAGTTTTAAATTAACGGTAAAAAAACGACGGTTCACAATTCTAAACCCTTTTTGACGGGGTTAGAAGTTTAAGATTGGGCGGATTTCTTGTTAGGATGATCTGCTCACCATATAGATCATCCTCACGAAAAATCAGTCCATTGCAAAATTTCTGACTCGTATATTGAAAAATGTTTGGCACAATTTTGGTTTTATATATATTACACCAAATCATACTCTTCTTGTTTTATTTTATTTTAATAATTTTTAGCTGATCATATTGACTGATGCTTAGTTAATTTTAAATTGCAGTGTTTGTGAATGGGAAATTCTGCAAGGATCCCAAGCATGTAACAGCTGAGGATTTCTTCCTTCCTGGGCTCAATATACCGGGAAACACATCGAACCAACTCGGATTCGTTGTAACTCCAGCTAATGTTGACCAGATAGCTGGACTCAACACTCTTGGGATCTCCATGGCTCGCATAGACTTTGCACCTTATGGTCTCAACCCACCCCACACACATCCCCGAGCCACTGAGATCCTAACCGTCTTGGAGGGTAGACTCTACGTCGGATTCGTCACTTCCAACGCGGATAATAACCGCCTCATCACCAAGGTCCTCAACAAGGGCGACGTGTTTGTATTCCCTATTGGGCTCATTCACTTCCAGTTCAACGTTGGGCACACGAATGTGGTCGTCATTGCTGCTTTGAGCAGCCAAAACCCTGGGGTCATCACCATTGCTAATGCAGTTTTTGGTTCAAAACCACTCATCTCAGATGACGTTCTAGGCAAGGCCTTCCAAATTGACAAGAATATGGTTGATTATTTACAAGCTCAGTTTTGGATGCCCACCAAGTACTAGAACTACAATTACTTCTACCATATTTTAATAATGCAATTTGACTTGTTTTATAGATATTCATATAATAAATGATTCTGTTGTTTCTGTTTACAAACTGAATAATATAATTAAGTAGTTGGCATCCAATAAGCATATTTGTTTCCTGTTTGATTTCTTGTCTATCTTCTTTCATCTCCATTGAATAAACTTTGGTCGATAGCTTGGATGGTTACCCATTATAGTTATAATGTAAATGAGCATTCATGTATTGGGCTTGGATTCATAGCTCGCTTTATATATTGCAATGCAGTCCTGATTAACACGAAAAAAGTTAAACGGAGGCATTTGTACTTTTTGATCAAATTGAGTATTGAGCTATGGCCCTTCTGACATGTGAGTTTATTTGGATTCGGTCTTTGTTGACCTAACTGAGATTTCCTGTCTCTTGTTTTTCTACATTGTTTTACACCAACAAGTCTAGTATCATGTGTTTTTTTTACTCCGTTCTTCACGAGAGAATTAAGCATATAAAGGTTGATGTCTACTTTCTCAAGGAGAGAGTCCGATTTGATGCTCTTCAGAGAGTATTTGTGTCATTTTCAGATTAGCTTGCCGACATGCTTACGAAGTCTGTTGGTCCATCTGTCACTAACTCTCACTTTGTCATGTCAGGTTTGGTTGATATATTTGTCCAACTTGAAGGAAAGTATTGGAATAATTTAGTTTATTATTAGTTTTCTATTTATTTCTATTTAAGGGCATTTACGTTAATACACATTAATTAATATAAATATCTGCTAAACTCTCATTATGAGACTTGACAATTCTCTTTTTTACAATTCTTCTAAAAGAAAAAGGGAAGGAGGGGGCACTACAGTAAAATAGGGCTATAGCGACGGTCGTGACCGTCGCAAAAGCATCTAACGACAGCCAGGGAGGCCGTCGGTTGTTGTCGCTAAATAGTCCAGCGCTGAATGTATATGAGTTATAGCGACAGCCGCGCTAGCCGTCGCTATAGAGTATTAATTTTTTAAAAAAAATTTGTTATTGAGCTACGGTTTTGGCCGTCCCTATAAAAGCTTTTGAAAAAAAAAAAAATTTAATTTTACTCCAGCCCCCTCATGTATTGTTGAATATTGAAAATACTCCTATGTTTTGAAATTAATGACCTTGACCCCTATTACCAGTATGAAAAGACCCAAATGCCCCTCTATCTTCAACTTTAAAAAAATCTATTTGCCAATCCAAATTCTAATCTACAATTTGAAACTCCTGCAATAAGCAATCCAGATGCATACAAGACAACCTCCACTTGCCTGATTCCATTGTGGATTAATTCGGTAGTGTGCCTCCCTCAAATCTACAATACTTCGCCTTACTTGTCGTGATAACAACACTATTTAGTGGCAATGTTTCCCAAATACATATATACTTGTCTGATTCCATTGTGGATTAATTCCAACACTTGGTAACTGCACTACGAAAAATCAAAAAATAAAAGATCATAAGTAGAATTTTAAAAAATCAAAACTTTAAAAGCACAATTGAAGATGAATCTATTGTGCATGAATCGGATCAAGAATTATCCCTACAGATCTGAACAAATCCAATTTCTGAGGTAGCTTTATTGCAACAAAATCGTTGCAAATATCTTATAGATGAAAAATGATAATTAGGACTAGTTTAGAAACAAATTGCAGTCTAGAATCATACAAATGAAGATGAAATTGAACTATAAAAACCAATCCAAAGACATGATTTTTAGCACTAATTCAACTAAATATAAAGAACAGACATGAAATCCATAACTTTTAGAAAGAACAGATGAAATAGAACTCACCATCCACTACGTCATAATGTGCGAAAAATGACTGTCCATGAATACCTACGTCGTCCATGAATCCCTCACTATCATTCCTACTCTCTCTATCCATGAATACCACGTCATCCATGAATCTACACATATGCACATACATGTGTGTGTGACAATTTAAAAAAAATTCATGTATTTATTTTATTTTTTTAAGTACCATTCCCTTAAGTAGCCATCATTAGTGAAGTAAATAGGAGCATCAATGTGAAGTATGAGAACTCCAGGAACGGTATCGGCCACTGGATACCGATCTACACTTCTGTAGATCATGGAGTTAGGGATGTTGCCCATGACACAGGTTCTTGGCCTTGCAGTAGCAAGTGTATTTAGAGCGGCTTTCCTAATTTCACCATCTCGTTCCAATGTCAAACCAGCAACAAGTTGCAAGGACTTCAAATAATTATAGTACCCGTCGACATTTAGAAGACCAATCTGTACCACATACACATAAAGTTAGAACACCAAGTCAGGTTCATGAAGTCATAAAATTCCCTCAAAACAGAGGTATCAATCAAGATAATAAAAAGGCATGGTAAAACTTTCATTTTGATAGGTGGTTGGTTAAGTGTAAGATGAGGTTTTGATCCCAGGTCTGGAATTGCTGCACACAGTTTCATATCAATATGACCCATACCTGTAGCTGGAAAGCTAGCTCTAGCCCTTTCTCCTGCGAGGACTCCCCTTGTTGAATGCAATTCCTATTTTACATATATTCAATAGTACCGGTTCAATACGAATCAAAACTAAAACAATATGAGCTACTAATTCAAACCTAGTTACAAGAAGGGCAAATAAGAATGTGAACAGTGGCACACCTTTTGAGTATCATCCATAACTGCCTTGAGGAAAGCCACATCATGTTCAAGTCGTACATTGTCAGAGTGAACGATATTTGATAGGCTGTTGGCCTCTCCTTGTGGAAGCTCTACGCTTGCCATCTTCTCTTTCAGCAACTCCATTTCCTTCACTGGTCATACTTCCAGCAATATCAGTATGAATTCATCTAGTGATTTCGTTCTCTGCTCCATTGCTTGAAAATATCAAATTTGGTTTTACTAGCAGAGACGATATAACCCATGTCATTATACATTGGTATATCCCGAGGTAATTCAACAATGGTTTCACACATGCTCAATATATATATTTTTTGTTAAATTTTCTAAACAATCACTGATTCAGCTTATGACAGCAGAAATACTCAGCCCGCACATAGTTTTAGAATCAGGGTCAAGTAAGGTGTGTCTTGTTCCTATAGAATAGGAACAGTGTCTATGTGGCACATCTTGGTTGGAGTTTAAAGCACATCGGCTCCTAACCAAACCATTTTCTACTTTGCACGCAGCCCTATGTGTTTTATCTCCAACCAAGAGGTGCCAAGTAGACACTGTATGTGGCTAATAGCCTACTATAGGAACGGGACACCGCTCTGGATCACGACTCGTAATTTTCATAAAATTATTGAAATTCGACGGATTAGAATCAAGTTTTATAATAAGAACGTTAAGGCGAGATGGTTTATCAGATATCTATAAAAAGCTCTATTGAATCAAAATTCAAGAACATTTTGTAGTTTAAAACAGACCTCAATAGGTACAAGAGCTGTTCGAATGACCCTGCATATAAGAGATTAACCAGAACCAGAACCAGAAATTAACACACAAAAAAAAGCATTTTAATAAGAGCCAGAAGTTCATAGCTTGGTTTCATTATTAAATTTATATGAAAAACACAACCATCATGATATTTCTTAGTTACCCAAGAACATGGTAGCCACCATCATAAACTGTCTGAGATATCAAACCCATCAATCCATAAACCAAATCAATTCTCCTTTTCACCTGTAATAATCAATACTCATTAAACTTAAAAGAAAAACCCATAAAAGATTTCACAAAAGCAATCAAAAGAAATACACAAAAACTACCAATTAATTAACTAATATATGACTTACAACCCAAAATATGAAAAACGAAGAGGAACTCAATTCAAAACAGCAAATACCCATTAATCAGAACCCTTAAAATCATTTAAAATAACTTTTCTGGGATGGCCTAGAGTCATCTACTGCCCATACTGCAATTTAGATGGATATAAGTGTGGTCACTTTCAGAATTTAAGGGACATTTCAACCTTAACTCGACACACATTTCAGTTGTTGGAAACACCAGCCTCAACAAACGTGCTGCACAGACAAGTCATCCAATAAATTCCTTTTTTATGGGTAAAGTATGTCATATATAATGAGATGTTTCGATAATAAGGTCTCAGCATATCAGTGACGTGTGGTGCATACTAGGTGAGTGTCTCCAACCAACGCTAAATTTCATAAAATGGAATGGATTTCTAAGTTAATGACAAGCACAACCCCTGGTAAAGAACATCAAATAGGTAGGGTCATCGTCATCTATGCCTTTTCTTTGATTCTGAAATCATTTTGTTATATTGTTTGTCTTCTTTTGGATTAGTGTTTGATCTTGCCTAACCAAATACATGTATGTATCTATATATATATAAGGAGTTCCTCGAGTAGGTGAAAGAATTTAAAGACTGCTTTGGAAATAAATAGGGTATGGACTTGAATCAAGAAGTGAAATGGAAGCTATGATCCTTGAATTTGCAATAGTAAATGATCTTTCAATAGCAATTTTGTTTTCGAAAAGAGAAATAAAAATTTAGTTAATTCAAGAGTAGAGCAAATAAAAACTTGATAGACTTTTCTCTACTTATGGGAAATGAGCGATCAATATGCAAATACTGTAAAAGATGTAGACCTTGCACCAATGGGTGATAGGCAAAATTGATTGCGATGGTTTAGTCATGTGCAATGACAACATATGACGGCATCAGCAAGAAGGAATGTGCGAGCTGAAGTTATAAGGGAGCAAGATTATTAGCAAAAAGGGCATCAATTAACATAGTGAGTATGAATATAAAAGAAGTTGAAATAGCAGAAGACATGGCTTTAGATATAATTGAATGGAGGAACATGATTCATTAAGCTGACCACAAATATTTTGGTAAGGCTTTACTCATTATGATAACGATTTCCTTAAGTCAAAACGTTTTCCGATGATACATGACTTATAGTTGAAGTATAAACTAATATGTGGGCAGATGTCCAATGGAAGGTTGAAAAATGAAGTGAGCAATAACACAATTACCCATAAAACAAAGTATAAAGATTTATATTATACAACAATGCAAAAAAATATAAATCAACATGAAGAAGCATCAGGCAAGGATTCACTAGTTTTATAAATGATGGCTTTAGAAGTTCTTTTTATGTCAAGAACCTTATCCATTCAAAGACACCTGCAGCACAAAGAGAAAATAAGCATAGACGAAAGTGATCTTCACTAACTTATGAGAATTTATAGCTAGGACATGGTAGAGGTAATAATATATCAATAAAACACCACATTAAATATTCATACCTTGCACTTCAAGCAACCCAGCCAACAAGAATTGCAGGCCATGCTAAGCCTCGAATCTATCAAGAAAATAACAGTGAATATATTAAGAAGATCGGAAAAAAAAAGAGAGCACAAAAGCAGCTTTGTGACACAAAGTAATTGATTTATAACTTATCAAAAGAAAATAAAAGACGGAGAGTTAACATTCATTTTAGAGGTGAAAAACTCAACCCTGATTATTTCTAAAGCAGATTTGCCGCATAATGTAAAACAACTTGATAAAAGGTTTACTTGGTAAATAAACCTGGACGTATGCATTTGCAGCTGGTACTATATGCAAATTCTTTGGCCCAGTAAAAGCTGAAGAGGAACATAAAAAATAAAAATAAAAAGTCAACTAGTCGCTGGATGTGCTTTTCTTTGGAGTGCTTCCTTCTCTTAACAATAAATGAGCTTTAAGAAAAATAACAAGACAGAAATTCCACAAAAAAATAAGAATTACTTCGAAAACCATGCCAACTACTTCGAAGTTCACACTAGAATGGTTTAATGAGCCCAATGTTTTATATAGTAGCATTTGGTAGGGCACGCTGTGCTTGAAATCTAAATCTGCTATGTGAGTGCTCCACAACTTTTTGGTAACAAGTAGTTAAGGCAAAAGCAACACCAGGTGATCCTACATGAGTATGTTCTTCAGGAAACCCCATATGAATAATATGTTTTAAGGAATTTGTGTCCTAAGGATAAAGATAGAACTCATAACAACAAAAGCAAAACTATAAACAATGAAAGAAAAAGGGAAATATACTAGCTCACAAGGCGACAAAAACATGAAGTAATAAATTGGACTTGTGCTCTCATTTACCCATTAAAAAAGGTGATGGAACCAAATTAAGTGCATCAAAGCAAATGAATTACAAATGGAGATGTCCTCTTTTACTATCGTGTGTATAAATATTTGATAGCATGATCCTACATTGTTGATTTTTCAATCTAAAAGAAGTTGTTTGGGATTTCACAGTAATTTTGTCATTTTTTGCAAAATGAAGGGCTGGAATCAAATTTAGGCAATCCTATGGCTACGTTAAGTAGGTGCAAAGCCCCACCCCTTGTAATCAACAATATTAATACAGCTTCCCCCTTTCAATTTCTTCATCTTCTTCTATTCTTGACACATTAAGGTTCTCGTTCTCTCTGATTATGACAGTTTACTCCTTCAATGCAAAATAGTGTAGCTAAAATATGTGGTAAAAGCTAATCGTACTGTTAACTGCAACTATCAAAATCAAAAGACATTATGCAAAACATTCATCCACAAATGTGAAATGGTGAACCTACCTTTGAAGGTACAAAACCAAACTAAGATGAACTTGTCCAACGATAAATTAATGAGGGAAGAGAGAATGAAAAGCCGTATTAGGAGAATTTTGGAGTGAATGGTTGACAAAGGATTGAAGTTGTAAATGGATAAACACATCTACAATAACTTTAAACTAAAAATCAATAGTACAATTGCTAGAAAACCAAAACAAGATTTGTTGTTTGCCACTGATTTTGGACAACACAAGAATTGACTTGCCATGTTTTAACCCCATTAAACATCATTATAACCCCAATCAAATCCTTTACCATCAATCTTAGTTAGTTCCAGTCCCCTTTAGAGTCCTTAAAAATACATCATTGTTTTAAACCCAATACACCTTGTTTTGGCCCCAATCAAATCCTTTTGCATCAATCATAACCTTTTCAAACTGGCAACTTATTCCCTAAATATTGTCTTCTTAGTTGTTACAGATACTATTCAACCTTTCAAACACTAGCAGCTACCCTTTCCTCATTTTAACCAGTGACCTTTGATCTATTCAAACCACGCCAAAACCCAAAACCTGATTTCAAATGCCCTGGGAAACCCTTTATAATTCATTTAAAGAAACCTTAGAACCAAAATCAACCCCTCCTAGATTCTAGAAGACCCATTGATTGCTCTATATCTTTCCTTCTAATTTTTCTGAGATTTCTTAATCATTCAAAGGTATACTAATATTGTTGCTTTCATTGCCCATTTAATTAATATGGTTGAATAGGATTCATGTTGCCGACCCGATTTTTGGGACAAGGTGCAGATGATAGCAAAGATAAGAGAGAGCATGAGTTCAAGAATTATAAAATGGGAAAAAAAAACAGGGTGTATCAGAATTAGTCATAACATACAAAGCATTAAAAGCTTGCAATTGTACACAAGGACCCATTAAGATGGAAATGAGCGAACCTGAGTTTCTTGAGGCAAACCATTCCGCACTCATGAACGACAAAGTGCATAAATAGAGGCACCATCCAATAATCTAACCTATATAAAGAACAAAGGATCATGAAAAGGCACACCAATGAAACATAAAGCCATAACAAGTTTCACACATTTAAGGAAGATAACATATATTAAAAAGTGACTTCTAATTGCACTCATTTTTTAATAAAGGACAACCAAAGCAGAAAATCAGGATAAGAACCCAACAGATACTAGGTTTTCCACAGGATCAAAATGAAATAGCCGAAATTCAAAACCCATTTAAGTGCCATACAAGTAATGGACTCATTCATCCATTTATTCTCCTCTAGTAGATGTTCAAGCACGATGAAAGCATACATTCTTGTGAACATGCTAGATAGTATGAAATATAGATAGATTAATAGATACAATGGTCCAACATTGTTCCGTCAATATGGGATAATCAAGTTTTGCAACTAATCTAATGAGAAGTTGTTTGATGCCTATGAAAACAAAATCCATATCTAAACATAGCAACCTGAATAAACATTTAACAAAGATCAAAACAGGGACAAAAGAATGAATTGAGATTCCTCTGTCTTAAGTTTGAACCCATGCGATAATCTTTAATCAATGCCAACTTAGCAAAACAATAGTAAATTTGAGCAAGCATTTAAAAGAGGACAAGTACAGATCCCAATACAGCATTCTATAATCAAGCTTGATTACTAAAAAATCTTAGAAAAAGTATTAACAACCTAGAAAATGAAATCTAGGGTTTAGGGTTCGATTGCTACACTATAATCAAAAGTATCAATTTCTTTGATTAAAATCTTCGTAATAAAAATGAAAAATTAGGTTTTGGTTCGAAACTAAACCAAAATTGAATTAAATTTATAAAAATGGGATTTTGGTTTGAAATCGAACCAAAATTTGAATCAACACTATAGAAATTAGGATTATATATATATATATATATATATATATATAGAGAGAGAGAGAGAGAGAGAGACCGATAGCTCAACCTCACAAATCAAAAGAAATAACCAAAAAAAAAAAAAAAATCACTACGTGAGACCGAGAGTTCAAACCCTATAACAGAAAAATCTAGGGTTTCTGTTTCAAAGGAGATCGGATCGATAGAAAGAGAGAGATCGACAGAGAAATACCTTAATTTGAAGATCCGTTTCAAAGGAGATCTTAAGTTCGACTTTGAGATGAGAGAGAGACGGAGAGACTTCGTTTTCGAGCTTGAGATGAGAGACAGAGATCAGCGTATGTAATCGAGCTTGAGACGAGAGACAGAGAAATCAGCGTTTGTAATCGAGCTTGAGATGAGAGAGATCAGACTCTTCTATTTTCGAGCTTGAGAAGAGAGACAGAGAATCAGCGTTTGTAATCGAGCTTGAGATGAGAGAGATCAGACTCTTGTATTTTCGACTTTGAGACGAGAGAGAGAGAGAGAGAGAGAGAGAGAGAGAGAGAGAGAGAGAGAGAGAGAGAGAGAGAACGTGGGTTGATGGTCTAAATGACTCTATATCGACGGTCAAAATCTGACCGTCGGTAAAAGTCGTTGTTATAAGTCGAGTTTCCGTAGGGGGGGGGGGGCATAACATGGCTTTGTGAAAAGAGAAGACATAAATCTAGATAGAGTTGAATGAACAATTAGGATTTGTTGGGGAAAGGGGCGGAGCTAGTGGGGGCCATTGCCCCCATAGAACTTTGAGAAACTCCTATATTTTCAACTAATTACATGCCCCATTAATCCCCACTCTCCCACCTCTCTCCCCATGTGCCTCCACACCCTCACCTCCCTCCAATTTTTGCACCCCTGCCTCCTTCAATTTTTTGTTAATGAGATTGCCTCTTGACTAGGCCTTCTCAGATACTAATTAGAAATGACCTAAATATCATTTTCTTCAACTTCTAAACAAAAACCTTTGAAGTTCTCCCTATTTTTAAGTTCTTCAACTATACAACTAACCATAGTTTGCCCCCATTACAAGAAAATCTTGGCTCCGCCACTGGTTGGGGCTACTCCTTAAGCTAGGCAAAGCGGATTTTGTGGAGCATCACTCCTTTGCTATTTGCTGGGCCATTTGGAAGGAACACAATAGAAGGATTTTTGTTGGGAAATAGCATCCTGTTCATGACATTGTAATCTCAGTTATAGCCTTTAGATCTCTGTTTTTTTTTCTGTTCCCATAGATCTTTAATGTGTGTGTTGTGCGGAAGTGATACAAGAGTAAAAAAGATTGAACAAAAACAAACACACAAGAAAACAGGATTTACGTGGTTCGGCAAAATTGCTTATGCCCCCGGGCAATCATCAAAGATTCTTCTTGATGAAGTCATATGGTGTCCTGGTGCTTCGAACGTATTTTCTAGTACCAAAATACTCCAAACCCCAGGCTCTCTGTGATGAACCTGAACCCCCGACACTGATGAACCCAAGTCGTGCATACCTCCACGCAAGTAACCCGAGATTAGGGCCAAAATTGACAATGAGTTTAGGGTTCAAAGTACCAAAATATTTCTCATGCGCAGTTTGTATGGAAAAATCACTATAAATCCCAACAAAAAACACTTTTCAAATCCCTGGAGAATTTGATCGTCCAAAAATTCAAGGTATGTAGTCCTATTATAGCTGTTTGTTTCTTGACTTATAGTTGAAAATCTGCTACGGACTGATCCGGTCGAGGACATGGAGGGTTTTTTCATTGCACTATTTGTAAGGAAGAGCGCCGTAATTGGCCCAGAAAAGCTGTTCTCATTGGAAGACAAACATTCAGAGGCTTCTCTCAACACAGACAACTCTTCTTCTGACGGGTTAGGGACCCTAATACAACGAAGCAAAGAAGGAACTCCATTACTCTCCAGAAAGAAAACCAAGAACAAGAGAAGATTTCTAAAGCCATCTCGCTTCGGTAGAATGTTCCAAATGATGGTAAATGCTGGCAGGATTCGTGAAAGAACTACGAAGATTGTTGAAGGTGTATGCCGATTCTGATTGTAATATATAATTAATTATTTCTTTTTTAATGACTTTTTGATTTTGAAATCTTTAGTTTGTTTCTGTTGAAGAATATGAGTTCCTGTGTTGTATGGTAGGGCATGTTTAAAATCGGTTCTTGAGGCATTGATTTTGTCAGGACTACTTTTTCTTTATTCGCTAATAAATAGATTAATTAAACATATGTTTTGACGATCAATTCGATCTCTTGATCCAATTGGGGTTGGGCAAACGCCTATGGAAAAAATATCTTGTATTTATCCATGATTTATTATGTAAAATCATTTTTTTTCTTCTTAATTTTAATTGATTAATCTGGTGTTCAACCCGAATGCTTTCAAGTTCCTGCTTTTCCTGGGCTGAACCACATTTTCCAGGAACACATCCCCGTAAACATGTGCAGTTGTGTATCCCGAGAGAAAAAGTCTATGGTTCTTGCACATGCCACGCAGTGAGTTTTTGAGTTATCTATCAGAGTTGAGTTGAGTTAGAAAATCATTATACTTTGATTATATATATTCATGTACTGTGTGGAGTTGGGTGACTGCCCAATTTTCATTTTTCCTTCCATGGTGGTAGACCTCTGCATCAACAAACAGCTTAAACAGTGATTTTCAGGAAATCTTCGTTTATTTTTATTAGGGCTTAAAATGAGTTGGATCTGAATCTTAATTAGCATCCGAATCCAACTCGGATCTGACTTGATAAAACATATCCGAATCAGTTAGTTTTTCGCTTAATCCAGATCCTAATCCGATGGTTTGGATAATTCCAGACCATTCAACATTTTTTTGTGCTAATTCTTATGCTATCCTGTTTTACCATTACAATTCTTTTATTTTACAAGCGTTGATGTTATATTAAAGTAGTAGAAAATGATATTTTGAAAAATCTAAAAATTATAATTTTCAAAGCAATATATTATTTGGATCAAGGCAGATATAAGGATGGACTCGGATGCTTCTCCAATGAAGGGACATTGAACCATATTCAACATATTTTTTAATTTGGATCCATTCTAAAGGTCCAAACCTGTTGAATTTGGATTTCAGATCACTTGAGTTTCGAATAAGATCCGACCCATTTTATGCCTTAGGTTATATAAAAATTCCTATTGTGGGCTCTAAATCCTCTACGAAATATGACTACAACATGGTTGGGTTGGAGGGTAAATCCAGGCTCAACCCAAGTTATAGAACCCTAAACCCAAACTCAACCCTACCCGGACATCAGGCTTGAGGTCATTTATCTGAGTTCAACCTGTGATTGGGTTTCTAAAATTGGGATGAGCTCGGGTTAGCCCAAGTTAGGTAACTTTCGTTTGGGACATTGGTGCGCACATAACCATAGATGCTTCTCACTCGTATCTCGATGAAAGACATTTATGATTTTATAGACACATCCACGTTAGTAATATCCCAAACGATGTCAATTTCAATGTTACTTTAGCATTGTCCTCCTATGCACTATACACTATAAGAGAGTAAGGGTCTGTTTGTTTACCTTGTTTTTCAGCAATTATTTTTTAAATAGCACGTTTATTTACTCGGTGGCATTCAAATCTTACAAAGTGTCATTGAGTTCATCTTGTGGCATCCAAAAACATGATCTGATGCCACAGAAATGTAGAGAATAAAATTCTATGACCATAAAAAAGATTATTTTTCACCGTTAAATCTTAATTTTAAATGATGGGAGTTCAATAGTCGTCCATTCTCAAAACCTTAGATCAAGTCCAAAAGAGATTACTTTTTTTTTTTTTTTTTTTGGCTCTGAGCTCTCCCATGAAATCTAGAAGGTTGTATTGTGGATTGCCAATTTTGTAATCCATTAAGCGCAATGATCCTTAGTGAGATTTGAAATCTTACCAAGTTAGTAAGGAAAATGTCTCATGTGCAAATGCAGTTGTCAGAAGGTCTTTTAATTAATAATGTTAATTAAAGGGATTTTAACATTAATTGGTGAAGCAATTATTTTTGTTATTTTGAAAATTAATTGACGAGATCAATGGGTCATGTGATTGCAATTCTCTTGGTTTTTGACTGTCTCTACTTGAATTTTCTGTTATTTAAATATAAAGAAAAGTTTTTTTTCCCTAGTTTAACAAATATATTTGGATATAGCATTGTGTTGAGTTGGGTTGCCCGAACCCTCATTCCGAATTGAGATCGGTTGAGATATCCTAGCTCATGCTCAACTCATTTTTTACATAAGTCAGCCCAGGCTCACCCATTGATCAGGTTGAGTCTGGGTTGAGTTTGGATTAACCCGCTCAAATTGTAGCCCTACTATTAAAGTACTAATTGAATGGGCCTAAGACGTTGCGTCACGTACGATTTAATGGACAAATGAAATAGACGATCCCAAATATTTAAATATTTAAATATTTACAATGAGGATTTGCTGATGATGATGATTGCGATGGTGATGATACGAAGGGAGTTCTGAAATGGTCAACTTTAGGTGAATATGGCCATTTCTAAGACTTTATCCTCTATAGGCTATAGGCTTTGCTTCGAAGGGCCAAACACTCTAGAAGTTTAAATATCACAGATATGAATGAATTATTCAAGGCTAAAGTTGTTGAAGTTAATATTCTTTATCTTCATTGACCATATTCTAATCCACCTCATGAATTTTCTTTTATGAACATTATCTAGTAAGGTTGAACGGTGTTGGACTTGGACGCATAATTTAGGGAACATAAATAATTAAATACATAAAAACAAAATAATAATGAACCCTATAGTGGACAGTGCAACGCCTGGGATACATATTGTATCTTGATCATTAAATTTCCTATTTTTTTCATGAGCTACCAAATATATAACGATAGAAGGACCGTATAGACCCTCAACAAGGTTTTCATTTGGGTCATGTGGTCTTTCACATTGGCCCAAAGGAAACCTAAGCCCTCTGAGGTTCATTGGTTTGTTAAAAGCTTTGAAAATGGATGACCATTGAACTCCTAACTTTAAAATGCATTGTTCAAAAAAATGCTAATTTCTGTTTTTTGTTAATTTTTTAAAATTTTGTGTATGCATCCATGTAGTATCTAATCATATTTTTGGGTGCGATCACAATGTGGAAAAAGTTAATATTTGATAGCCCAAGGCTGTCGAATTTTGTAAAATTTGATGGACCATGGTGTCAAAATTTTCATTGTCGAATTTTTTCTTTTGACAGATTGAAACAATCAAATTGATGGAGGACGAGAGAAATTTGATGGCTCTAAGCCATCGAATCTAGGGAAAATCACAAGTTACGATGGTCTTAGGCCATCAAATTTTGGTTTCTAAAATTCATAGGCCTTGGCCTGTTAAATTTTCCTGTAGAAATTTTGAGTTTTCACGTAGTCATAAATGCAGTTTATCTGGATCGTGACTACACTACATGAAACTATAATGGTACTACGCTGAATCTCAAGAACAAAATGAAATTAAGAAAGAAAGAGTGAGACCTGTACCCTTTAGCTTTCCTTCGTGTGGGTATAAACATAGAAGTCCGGCCAGGCAGGACCATCACTTCCATTTTGAGAGCTTGCTAGTTATTTTATGAGGCACAAGCAGGTTTGTGAATCAATCCTGAAAACAGAAGAACTATTGACTCTGCAAATCCCTCACAAGGGTTTATGTGCAAAGAACGGGCAACCCTTTTTAGGTTATATCCAAAGACATAGAAAGAGACGTTTTTATATCAGAATATATATACTAGTGAAGTACTCGAATGAGACCTGATTCTTATCAGGACTTTAAGATAGGCTATCCGAAATCAGACATGAAAATGATCGCATCCATAATGGTAGACCCAAAATTGATTAATTGATTTTGGGTAAGTTGGGTAATTGGGTACCCATTGATACCCTTACACACATGTATCATATGGGCCTATTTGTAATTTAGTAAAAGCATATTTTTGAGAGTTTGAAACCTAATGAATGTGATTATTGGATCATGGCATTGCAATTTCCTTGATTTTTGGTTAAAATGATCCTGATTGTCTGAAAGTTAAATGTAAAAGTGGGGGCATTTATGGGATCTATATGTTGGTATCGAATTACTTCTACTTAGCCATCTCTTTATAATAGCACATACATTGATGGACAAAAGGACCACCTATCTATAATGATTACATGTCCAAGTGTCACCCAAACACATGATTGGGTCCCACATGTTTATAAAGCATAAAATTCTAAGAACTTTATAAAGATAATTAAGAAATGAATTATTTTAACGGTGGGATTTTAATTTTAAATTTGAGAGTTCAATAACCGTCCATTTTTAAATTCTTGAATTGAAAAAAAAACCTGTTTTGCATGAAAAAAATTTCAAACCTATCAAAACCCTAAATTGTATTTAGAGGGAGGAGGTGTCATTTGGATGTATGCGGCAGATTACATGGCCCAAATGAGAGTCACTCGGTCTAAGCTTTAAATTGTTCTTGCACCATTTTCCTAAATGTATATATCGACCCAATAATTCTTCTAGAGAAATACTTTCATCCCCACCCTTAATTTAAAGACTGCAACGCGTATGGTAAACTTCTATTCTTAGCATATAAGGAAGGGTTAATATTATTAAACAATAATTACTCCTTTAGGGGAATAATTCTTAGGATATGGTTGGACAGTTTTGTAATTTCAACTTTTTTTTTAATATCTAATTTCTTGTTTCTCAGGCGTTTTCAGTTTTATTTGAGAAGTGAGGTAAGATGTTTAAAATTATATGGAGTGGGGCCAACAACTCTTTTTATTGTCAAATACATTAAAATTCATAATGTCGTAATCCATGTTTATGTGTTTGATCTTAAAGAATGGGCTTCGGATCCATTGACTCGTGAATATATTTAAGACATGAAATCTGACCGTTGAGATCCATCCTAGGGACACATAACAAGATAAATATTTCCCTGACCATAGTATTTTGTGTTTTACTAGTCCCATAGGTTTTGTAAAAGTAAAACATCAAAAAATGGTTCCAAAAGTTCAATAATATGCTGTACAAAACTATAAAATAGAGCTAGCCTTGCTACAGTAATATGAAATAACAGTTAAAGTTGCACTTGAGTGTGGAGAGAACCATCGATTGTCCTTTAGTGTATAATACTTGTATGTCTGTCGAGAAAAAGCATCTGTGGTTTTCTACATAACTGAGTGCTGTTAGGAGTGTTATTTCAAGTCACTTGTAAATTTATGAATGAAAAAAGAGTGTTGCATTAGGTTGGCAATCGGTGTGAAAATCTATCATTATAAATCATGATCAGATATTTCATTATGTAAGAGGAAGAATCGTGCTGGAGTGACCTCAAGATTGGACCTCATATCGCACATCTTGACGTGAAAGTGGATAGGAATCATAGATGCTTTTTCACTCGTATCTCGAGAAAAAGGAGTTCTCATTCACTTTCACTTTAGGGTGTGCGATGTGAGGTCCGATCTTGAGGTCATTTCAACATTAGTCAAGAGGAAAACCTAAAAGAACATAGATGAAGACTGTGAAAATATGAACTGACTTTTTCTATAATAGAAAATTTGAATTTGGACAAACTGGGAATATTATTTGTTTAGTCAAACCCTAAATCTTTTAGTTAAGCTTATTGTTGTTAGAAAGATTTTACATAATGATGACACTGGAGTTTTAGTAATACATATTATATAAATGCGGAGTTACATATTCATTTGTTGGATCATCCTTATTTGGCATTATCATATAACCATTTGTCTAACCTTCCCCCCATTCTATTTAAGGGGTCTGTTTGATTCTTACATTTTTGATTCAGAAATAATTTCCCCCGTAAAATAAAATATACTATCACATTTTTTGAATTTTGGTTTAAAATTAAGTCAACCCCAATAGGAGCACCTACTTCCCACTCCCCCTAAAAAAAAAAAAAAAAAACTCACATACGCACACATGTGAAGAAGCCAAGGAAAGCCGTTTTTGCGAAATAAGAAAATAATTGAGATTTTTTGACTCATGAAAAAACATGAAATCGAATGATCGTGTTCACCTGAATATATCGATCGTTGGATTTTGTGTTTTAGTGACTTTGATGATTTCAATGTCTTGTGTCGCTCTATCACAACTTTTTTAATGTTAAAACCAGTAAAGAAAAACCTAAACTGGATTAGGTCTATACTTAGCACTAAAGAATTGATTTAATGTTTCAAACAGGGATCTTTATATTAGTTTAGTGTTTTTGAAGACTTTGAAAAGTCTTTCTACCGTCTACCTTGGACAAAATGACAACAAATATATCAGACCATTTCAATAAATTCTCTCAATCTCTCTATAAATAGGCATGGTTATAGTATTAGAATTATCACCCCTAAGAACATTGAGTGAGAAAGAATTAAGATAGCAGATAATGGGTTTTCAGTTGTTTGTAGTTTTTGTTCTCTTTGCCTCACTTTCATCCCCTTCCTTTGCCTTTGATCCTAGTCCCTTACAAGACTTTTGTGTTGCCATCGATGAGCCTAAGGATGGTACTCCTTTTCTTCTTTGTCATAGTTTTTTTAAATTATCATTATATATATATATGGGTCCCAGTCAGCCCAGGTCAACAGACACCGCTAAGGAGATAAAATTTGTCCTTTAAGTCTTACAAGTTTTGGATTGTACTGATTTTTAGTGAGAATGATCTCTATTGTGAAGAGATCACCCTCACAAAATATCAGCCAATTATGAAATCAAAAGTGATTTATAAATTAACGGAAAGAAAACGACGGTTCACAATTCTAAACTACTTTTGATGGGGTTAGAAGTTTAAGATTGGGCGGATTTCTTGTGAGGATGATCTCCTCACCATATAGATCATCCTCACAAAAAAAATCTGCCCATTGCGAAACTTCTAACTCATAAATTGAAAATTTTTTGGCACAATTTTTGTTTTATATATATCATACACCAAATCATGATCTTCTTGTTTTATTTTATTTTAATTATTTTTGGCTGATCATATTGACTGATGCTTAGTTAA
The DNA here is from genome assembly GCF_017979445.1 of Akebia trifoliata. NCBI lineage: Eukaryota > Viridiplantae > Streptophyta > Magnoliopsida > Ranunculales > Lardizabalaceae > Akebia > Akebia trifoliata. The sequence goes on along the minus strand of NC_141375.1, from coordinate 3,924,979 downwards.
TTTTAAATTGCAGTGTTTGTGAATGGGAAATTCTGCAAGGATCCGAAGCACGTAACAGCTAAGGATTTCTTCCTTCCTGGGCTCAATATACAGGGAAACACATCGAACCAACTTGGATTCGTTGTAACTCCAGCTAATGTTGACCAGATAGCTGGACTCAACACTCTTGGGATCTCCATGGCTCGCATAGACTTTGCACCCTATGGTCTCAACCCACCCCACACACATCCCCGAGCCACTGAGATCCTAACAGTCTTGGAGGGTAGACTCTATGTCGGATTCGTCACTTCCAACGCGGATAATAACCGCCTCATCACCAAGGTCCTCAATAAGGGCGACGTGTTTGTATTCCCTATTGGGCTCATTCACTTCCAATTCAACGTTGGGCACACGAATGCGGTCGTCATTGCTGCTTTGAGCAGCCAAAACCCTGGGGTCATCACCATTGCTAATGCAGTTTTTGGTTCAAATCCACTCATCTCAGATGACGTTCTTGGCAAGGCCTTCCAAATTGACAAGAATATGGTTGATTATTTACAAGCTCAGTTTTGGATGCCCACCAAGTACTAGAACTACTATTACTTCTACCATATTTAAATAATGCAATTTGACTTGTTTTATAGATATTTATACAATAAATGATTCTGTTGTTTCTGTTTGCAAACTGAATAATATAATTAAGTAGTTGGCATCTAATAAGCATATTTGTTTCCTGGTTGATTTTTTGTTTATCTTCTTTCATCTCCATTGAACTTGGGTCGATAGCCTGGATGGTCACCCATTATAGTTATAATTTAAATGAGCATTCATGTATTGGGCTTGGACCCATAGCTTGCTTTATATATTGCAATGCAGTCCTGATTAATTAACACGAAAAAAAATTAAACGGAGGCATTTGTACTTTTTGATAATAAAATAAAAAAAAAAACCTAAATTTGGGAGAATTTGCACCTTTCAAGATGAGGCTTCTAGGACATGAGCTCGCGACCCCAAAGTTCACTAATGAATCAGTAGGAGAGTTACCCTCCCTCCACACATGCTGGATTTTTCATTGAATGTTTGGTAATACGTGCGTGGGGCGTGGGCCCAATTGAGCTCTTTCAGCCCTGGGTCGTGAGATAGTCCTTTTATCTTTTTAGACAAACGTGCTTTAGTGTGTGCAATGTGTCCCTCAACGTTTAACTGTTGACAAAATCTATGGCATGCTTCTGCTAACACATATGGAGTACATGTGAGAGTTCTAGGGATCTCTTTTGCCGTACTACTCAAAGAAAATCTAACCCATTGAATCCTGGGAGGAAAAATCAACCAACTTGATAGCACGTTGAGAGCAGAGTGAGAATTCCTTTAGGAAAACGTGTACCTCACATGCCTCAGGCTACCCTACTATTATCTGTCTATAGTTGTTAAGATTTGCTGAGATTTGATTAACTTTAATTTTGGAAATAATCTTTGCTGCTTATATTTAGGAATTTGAATTCCCTTCATTCAAGGGAATTAGTTGAGATTTTATTTTCTTTCCTTATTGTTCAGATCATGATTTGATCTTATATAGATGTATGTATTGTAGCCTTTTGACAGAGAAACAAAATAACAAAGAAAAGGCATAGTCTTCTCAATTATGATTTTGTTATGGTATCAGAGCAATGATCTTATTGTTTCTGTAAATTTCTGCATACTTTGATAAACATGTCTACAACTACGATTGATTCAGCAGATCCTCTGTTTCTTCATCCTTCTGATCATCCCAACATGATTCTTGTTTCAAAGATCTTAGATGGAACAAATTATGCCATGTGGAAACGATCGATGCTGATCAGCCTTAGTACCAAAAACAAATTGGGATTCATGAAAGAAACCATCATCACTCCAGATGAAAAGGATCCCAAATACTCTTTATGGCAACATTGCAACGACATGGTACTCTCTTGGATATTCAATTCTTTAAGTCAAGAACTTACAAACAACATTCTCTATGCTGAAACTCCCTCAAAAATTTGGACAGATCTTCAAGAACGATTCTCTCAAGGTGATTTTCTCCATCATTATCAAACTCAACGATCCATTATTGAACTGAATCAAAATCAAGAATCCATTTTTTCTTACTATAAAAACATGAAAATGTTGTGGGATGAGCTAACCACTTGCAGCCCCTCAATCACATGCACATGTGGAGGACAAAAAGATCTAAAAGAAAAGGAAGAAAGAATTCGTCTTGGTCAATTTCTTATGGGACTCAATGAGACATACTCTATTGTAAGAGAACAAATTATGCTCTTGCATCATTTACCAACTCTCAAAAATGCATATTCCCTTTTATGTGAAGAAGAAAAGTAGCGAGGTCTCACTGAAACAAAGACCAGTGATCTTATTCATGTCATGAGTATCAATACTTATGAAAACTCCAAGGAGTCACAACCCGTGGCTTCAAGACATAAAAAATAGTGGTCATCCGCTTATTTCAAGCCTCAAGGCAATTGAAAACCTCTCCATTGCTCTTATTGTGAAGGCACTATTCACACTGTGGATCGATGTTACTTTCTCAATGGGTTCCAGTTGGTCACAAACTTCATGGCAAAGAAGTTTAGCTACCCAATTGAAGTAGAAAAATCGTTGCTCACCAAGCTAGTGGAGAAATAATTTAGACTCACACAAACCCTCTATCGAACTTACACCTCAATTCACCTCTGAGGAACTTGCTCAAATCAAAGCCTTTTTTAATGGTAAACAATTTGTCCAAGCAAACTATACAGATATTTCTGCCCCTTTCTGTTCTTTCTCTACTACACAATGTAGACACCCCAATTTGCACGAACCCATAGGAAAATCCAAATTTCTCGAATTAATTTCGATTTAGAACTCAAGTTCTTCGACGGACCCACATTGCTATTTTGCACCATTTTCATGCATACATGCATCATCTCATATCATCGCATGCCCATACCTTGTCCCTAATCCACCTAAACCTATGCCCATCACCCAAACCCAAATCCAATTCCATATCCCAAACCCAAATCCAAGTCCATGTCCTAACCCAAAATCAAGTCCATCCTAAGCCCAAATCCAAGTCCATATCCCAAACCCAAAACCAAGTCCATCCTAAGCCCAAATCCAAGTCCATATCCCAAACCCAAAACCAAGTCCATCTTAAGCCCAAATCCAAGTCCATATCCCAAACCCAAACCCAAGTCCACATCCCTAACCCAAAACCAAGTCCATCCTAAGCCCAAACCCAAGTCCATATCCAAACCCAACACCAAGTCCATACCCAAGCCCAACACCAAGTCCATTCTCTTACCCCTTCACAAGATGACACATGTTAATACCTCATAAGCCTCCAACACCCAATGCATCATCTAATTGGAGAGTCAACCTTTCTTTTGTGAAAACTCAAGAATGTCCTTCTCAAAAAGTTTAGTCAAACCAAAAAGGTTATTTGGTCTTTGGTAATAATCCATAAAGGTGAGGGAACTTCCCATTATGCCCTCAAAAGGTGGGAATCTTCAAGTACATACATGGAGTTCTCTCATTGGTCCATTTCAAAATTATACTTCCACCCTTGCTTTATTTGTTATTTACAAATGAACCAAAGTCTAATTTTCACCTACTACTTCACTTTTACACATGTCATCCTCCTATTCACCCTCCCAAATGTGTTTTTGTTTTCCCATTGGTCCATTTCAAAGCTACACTTCCACCCTTGCTTTATGAGTTATTTACAAATAAACCAAGATCTACTTTTTACCTACCACTCCACCTTTACACATGTCATTCCCCCATTCATCCTCCCAAAAGTACTTTTGTTCTCTTACCTCTATTTACCAAAAAACCAAGGATCAAAGCATGCTTTTAGGGTTTCTTCACAAATGTCATCTTTACCCTCATACAAATGAAAAATCCAAAAAGAAATAACCTAAATCTCATGTCCATGTTCTTTATTTTTAGGGTTGGACCACTTTATCCCCAAAAGTTCTCCAAAAACTCTATAAATACCCTCATTTCCTATGAGCAAGGCATGCTCTCAAGCCCCCATCTCTCAACCTAAAACTCTACCCAAATTTCTACTCACTCTCTTATATTCTAAACTTCAACTCACTCAACCTTCAATCACCTCACTCAACTCTTAAGCTCACTTCTCAAGATCAAGTTCATTCAAAACCACCAAGGGACAAGGTAGGGTTTAACATGTAGTCTATCTATTTCAAAGCTTGCATCTTCTTCTTCTAACCTTCTACTTTATTTTATTTTTAGAAAACCTTAGGATGTAATGCATACCCTCTCCCATCCCCGGTAGATTGGACTAAGGTTCGATTGAAAGGATGGGGGTTGAATCCCTTTTCACCTCAATCTCATGCATCATAGTGTACACAATGCACACACTCACTTATGCATGGCAATGATGAAGAAATGTGTCACCCTCTTGATGGGGTGAAACACTAAGTTTCTAGCCATGCATACATGCATCATGGTTGTGACTTCAAGGGAACTCCATTATGGAGTCTCTCTAAGAGTTCAAACCAACATTCATTTCATAAATTTAATGTGATTATATGGGTCATTCTCTTCCATAGAATGTCCCTAATGTCACATTGAAATCAAAATCCCTTTTTAGGGAACATTCCACTTAATGCACACACCACTCTTACCATACATTCTCATGCATTTTAATATTTGTTTTCTTGAGTTTTTTACAAAATAAAATGGCCAAGCAAGGTAACCACCTTTGGTGGAGAGGATGGGGTGCCTAACACCTTCCCCATCCTCTAACCGGACCTCCTTACCTAGATCTTAGGTAGACCGTGCCCTTTCCAACATATGAGAGTCACTACAATGCCATGGAAAAAATGATTTTCAAAATGATCAATTCGGGTGCCCATTCACACCCATTTCTAAAAAAGAATGGTGGCGACTCCAAACAATGTAGCATTGAGGTTCATTGTGAACATTTCATGTCTACAACTTGGCGACTCCACTGGGGACCAAGTGGGTCCAAACCAATTTGATTTGGCCATTTTCTTTTCTTTCATATTTTCTTTCGAAAAAAAAAAGAAAAAAATATTCAACTTTATTTTTTAGTTTCATTTTTGTTACTAACATATTTGTTGGTTGATTTACTTTGTTGTGCTTAAGATGTTCTCTTCTTTGCGGGAATGCATGTGATATTTATTTTGTTTGTACTTGTTCAAGGTTGTAAGGGTTGATACACATTTGTAATGCACTTGTGCACATTCGATTCATATCTCATTGCACAAACCACCTTCTCCTATTTTAAAAATCTAACCCCGAATGCCGGTACTCTCAAGCCCCCTAGATAGTTCATTTGAGGAGGCGGGGATGAGAACATCCACCTCAATCACCAACCTAAGAAGTGTACATGTCAATGTGCATGGAGGTTTGAAGATTGAGTAACCTCAAACCACCTATAGCCGCATGCATCAAAATACGATTAGAGGCATAGGACACAAATGTCAAGATATATCAACTCTTGGGTATCTTGTAATGTTCTTTTTTTAGCCCTTGAAGGCAAAGTTGTAATGTCCAAGTGGGCAAAGTTGTATAGATTTTAAGTTTTTTTTTTTCTTACATATCCCCTTAGGTAAAAGGGGGAAATCTCTATATATTTTTATGCTTTGCATCATAAAAAAAAAAAATTTTGTACCCCAAGCCAAAAAACAGAGGCTATGTGCCTCAAAATCTTAAAAAAAAAAAATAATAAAATTTTTTTTTTTTGCAAAAATTAAGGTTCTGGTCCGTTTTTAAAGAGCGGACCAATACAAAAGCTTTTCGGTCCGTTCATTAAAAACGGACCCCCAAAAAAAAAAAAATCTTTTTGTTTTTTGTTCATTTTGTTCCTTAGATAAGTCTTGACAACTTTTCTCTTGGACTTTTTTTTTATTTTAAGTTTTAGGACTTGAAAATGATTAAATAAGTCATTTCTTCGTTAAACTTAGGGTCTACCCCTCGCCACTTTGTGTTTGACCCAAATGGAGCTCACTTCTACTCTACCTATCAAAGTTGATCCGGACCCAATGTGACACACTATCAACCTTACCCATAACCACCCCGAATTGAGTCCGCGACCCGTATCCACACCAAAATGGGTCCACAACCCATATCCACTTTCAATTGGGTCAACGACCCATATCCACTTTTAAATAGGTCCACGACCCATACCATATCCAAATGGGCCCGCAACCCATATCCACTTCCAATTGGGTCCACGACCCATATCCACTTCTAGATGGGTTCACGACCCATACCATATCCAAATGGGTCCACGACCCATACCATATCCAAATGGACCCACAACCCATATCCACTTTCAATTGGGTCCACGACCCATATCCACTTCTAGATGGGTCCACGACCCATACCATATCCAAATAGGTCTATGACCCATATCCACTTCCAATTGGGTCAACGACCCATATCCATATCTAATTGGGTCCACGACCCATATCCATATCAAATTGGGTCCACGACCCATATCATTCCAATTGGGTCCACGACCTATATCATTCCAATTGGGCCCACGACCCACATCTATATCCTACTGGGTCCACGACCCATATCCTTCTAATTGGGTCCACGACCCACATCCACATCCAATTGGGTCCACGACCCACATCCACATCTAAATGGGTCCACGACCCACACCATCTCCAAATGGGTCCACAACCCATATCCACTTCCAATTGGGTCCACGACCTCTATCCACTTCTAGATGGGTCTACGACTCATACCATATCCAAATGGGTCTATGACCCATATCCACTTCCAATTGGGTCAACGACCCATATCCATATCTAATTGGGTCCACGACCCATATCCATATCAAATTGGGTCAACGACCCATATCATTCCAATTGGGTCCACGACCCATATCATTCCAATTGGGCTCACGACCCACATCCATATCCTACTGGGTCCACGACCCATATCCTTCTAATTGGGTCCACGACCCACATCCACATCCAATTGGGTCCACGACCCATATCCACTTCTAAATGGGTCCACGACCCACACCATCTCCAAATGGGTCCACAACCCATATCCACTTCCAATTGGGTCCACGACCCCTATCCACTTTCTAGATGGGTCCACGACTCATACCATATCCAAATGGGTCTATGACCCATATTCACTTCCAATTGGGTCAACGACCCATATCCATATCTAATTGGGTCCACGACCCAAATCCATATCAAATTGGGTCCACGACCCATATCATTCCAATTGGGTCCACGACCCATATCATTCCAATTGGGCCCACGACCCACATCCATATCCTACTGGGTCCACGACCCATATCCTTCTAATTGGGTCCACGACCCACATCCATATCCAATTGGGTCCATGACCCATATCCATATCCAACTGGGTCCACGACCCAAATCCATATCCAACTGGGTCCACGACCCATATCCTTCTAATTGGGTCCACGACCCATGTCCATATCCAAATGAGGCAACGACCCATATCCGTATCCAATCGGGTCCATGACCCATACCCACCTCAAAATGGGTCCACAACCCTTATCTACTTCTAACTGGGTCTATGACTCTTATCCATGACCTATACCCACTTTCAGATGGGTCCATGGCCCACGTATATTTCGAGTCAGGGCCACAACTCATACCCAACCCAAATCAGAGCTATCAGTTAATCTACCTTTTACAAAATGCATTTTTAGCTTCGTGCTGACAACCTTCGGCTCCGCGCCGATAAACCTCTGGCTCCGTGCCGATGAACCTCCAGCTCCGTGCTGATGAACCTTCGGCTCCGTGCTGATAAACCTCCGGCTTCGTGCCGATGAACCTCCAGCTCCGTGCTGATGAACCTTCGGCTCCGCGCCGATAAACCTCCAGCTCTGTGCTGATGAACCTTCGGCTCCGCGCCGATAAACCTCCAGCTCCGTGCTGATGAACCTTCGGCTCCGTGCTGATAAACCTCCGGCTCCGTGCCGATGAACCTCCATCTCCGTGCTGATGAACCTTCGGCTCCGCGCCGATAAACCTCCAGCTCTGTGCTGATGAACCTTCGGCTCCGCGCCGATAAACCTCCAGCTCTGTGCTGACAAACCCCAGCTCCGTGCTGATGAACCTTCGACTTCTTGCTAATAAACCCCCAGCTCCGTGCTGACAAAACCTCCGACTCCGTGCTGATGAACCTCTGGCTCCTTGTCGATGAACCTTCAGCTCCGTGCTGACAAACCTCCAGTTCCGTGCTGATGAACCTTCGGCTCCGTGCCGATGAACCCCTAGCTCCGTGCTGACAACCTCCGGCTCCGTGTCGATGAACTTCCAGCTCCTTGCTGATGAACCTTCGGCTCCGTGCTGACAACCTCCAGTTCCGTGCTGATGAACTTTCGGCTCCGTGCCGATGAACCCCTAGCTCCGTGCTGACAACCTCCGGCTCCGTGTCGATGAACTTCCAGCTCCTTGCTGATGAACCTTCGGCTCCGTGCTGACAACCTCCAGCTCCGTGCTGATGAACCTTCGGCTCCGCGCCGATAAACCTCCAGCTCTGTGCTGATAAACCTTCGGCTCCGCGCCGATAAACCTCCAGCTCCGTGCTGATAACCTCCAGCTCAGTGCTGGTGAACCTTCAGCTCTGTGCTGATAAACCTCCGGCTCCGTGCTGATGAACCTCCGGCTCCGTGCCGATGAACCTCCAGCTCCGTGCTGATGAACTTTCGGCTCCGCGCCGATAAACCTCTAGCTCTATGCTGATGAACCTTCGGCTCCGCGCCGATAAACCTCCAGCTCCGTGTTGACAAACCCCAGCTCCGTGCTGATGAACCTTCGGCTTCGTGCTGATAAACCCCCAGCTCCGTGCTGACAAAACATCCGGCTCCGTGCTGATGAACCTCCGGCTCCTTGCCGATGAACCTTCAGCTCCGTGCTGACAAACCTCCAGTTCCGTGCTGATGAACCTTCGGCTCCGTGCCGATGAACCCCTAGCTCCGTGCTGACAACCTCCGGCTCTGTGTTGATGAACTTCTAGCTCCTTGCTGATGAACCTTCGGCTCCGTGCTGACAACCTCCAGTTCCGTGCTGATGAACCTTCGGCTCCGTGCCGATGAACCCCTAGCTCCTTGCTGACAACCTCCAGCTCCGTGTCGATGAACTTCCAGCTCCTTGCTGATGAACCTTCGGCTCCGTGCTGACAACCTCCAGCGCCTTGCTGATGAACCTTCGGCTCCGTACTGACAACCGTCAGCTCCGTGCCGATAAACCTCCGGCTCCGTGCCAATGAACCTCCAGCTCCGTGCTGACAAACCTCCGGCTCCGTGCTGATGAACCTTCGGCTCAGTGCCGATAAACCCCCAGCTCCGTGCTGACAACTTTCGGCTCCACGCCGATAAACCTCCGGCTCCGTGCCGATGAACCTCCAGCTCCGTGCTGACAAACCTTCAATCTATGCCGATGAACCCCAACTCCGTGCTGACAAAAATCCAACCTCAACGAAATTCAGGATTTTCTTAAAACAACTTTACCAATTAATCCAATCTGTCATAATTCCACCCACCCTACAAATTCCTACGCCCGGATGTGACGACAGTCACCCGGAAGTGATGGTTATATCTAAACCATCAAGGGAGTCACCTTCCCAACTTATCCGTCCTGCAGAAGAAGGGCAAATTTTCAAGAATTGGGAGGAGTACCCAATCACTTACGAGGCCGCCATGGGGTCCAGAATCCCTACGGCCTCCAAAAAAAAATGTCATTAGCAAAATCTCGTCTATCCGAGGACCATAATGAGCCCTCGTCCTCGGAACAAGACTGTTTTGGGGGCTCACCTTCGTTGCTAATAAATTTGCATGATTTTTCTTTATCTTGTTTCAGGAATACAGATAGTCCACAAAATCCAAAAAAATTAAAAATCTTTCAAAATTTAAAAAAATAAAAAATCTTTCAAAATTCAAAAAAATCAAAAACTCTCCAAAATTCAAAAAAATCAAATATTTTCAAAAATTCAAAAGATTTAGAAATCTTCAAAATACCTAAGGTCTTCAAAGAATTTCCTCAGTTGAGTGAGTCTTGTGACAGAACAGAGTATGAAAGAGATGAATACGACTTTGAGCTCGAGCTCGACTTTAATCTCATGGGGATCGAAGAAGAGTTAGAGGAAGAGGTTGAATATCCTCCAAAAGAAATCAAAGAACTCATAGAACGTCACGAGAAAGGTGTTCAGCCAAATATAGAGGATACAAACTCAGTGAACCTAGGCACCGAAGATGACCCACGGATCGTTAAAATCGGAGCCCTATTAACAATCGAGCAGAAAGAGGAGATGACAAAGTTCTTACAACAGTACCAAGATGTCTTCGCATGGTCCTACCAAGACATGCCCGGGTTAGACACAGATTTAGTCGTTCACAAGTTACCTATCAAATCAGGAAGCAAGCCAGTCAAGCAGAAATTACGAAGGTTGAAACCAGAGTGGACATTAAGGTCAAAGATGAAGTAATGAAGCAGTTCCAAGCAGGGTTTCTCGCAGTATCCACCTATCCTGAGTGGCTCGCTAATGTCGTTCCTGTACCAAAAAAAGATGGAAAGGTGCGCATGTGTGTAGACTATCGTGATCTGAACAGAGCCAGTCCTAAAGATGACTTTTCATTACCACACATCGACACTTTGGTCGACAACACAGCAGGGCACGGTATGTTCTCCTTCATGGACGGCTTCTCGGGTTACAATCAGATAAAAATGGCGGAAGAAGATTAAGAGAAGACTGCATTCATTACACCTTGGGGTACTTTTCACTATAAGGTCATGCCATTTGGTCTCAAGAACGCTGGGGCAACTTACCAACGAGCCATGATGGCCTTATTTCATGACATGATCCACAAAGAAATAGAGGTATACGTGGACGACATGATAGCTAAATCCAATCTCGATGAGGATCATCTGGTAAACTTGAAGAAACTGTTTGATCGACTAAGGAAGTACAGTTTAAGACTTAATCCGGCAAAGTGTGTATTTGGGGCCACGTCAGGGAAGCTATTAGGGTTCATTGTCAGCAGAAGAGGCATCGAAGTCGATCCAGCTAAAACGAAGTACATCATAAATATGGAATCACCCAAATCAGAGAAAGAGATCAGGGGATTCCTAGGGAGAATTCAGTACATTAGTCGGTTTATCGCACAACTAACTCCGATATGTGAGCCAGTATTAAAACTACTGAAGAAGAATGAGCCAAAAGAATGGAATGAAGACTGTCAGGAAGCTTTCGACAAGATTAAGAGATATCTGCTTAATCCACCGGTTTTAGTTCCACCTACACCAGGTCGACCTTTACTGATGTATCTTTCTATGCAAGAAAACTCCATGGGCTGTGTACTGGGGCAACATGATGAAACAGGTCGAAACGAGCGTGCCATCTATTACCTTAGCAAGAAGTTCACAAGTTACGAGGCGAACTATTCAACACTCGAAAAGACGTGTTGTGCCCTCGTTTGGGCATCACAACGACTACGCCACTACTTGCTTAGTTATTCGACTATGCTCATTACTCGGATGGACCCCTTGAAGTACCTCTTCGAGAAGCCGGCGCTAACAGGACGCACTGCAAAATGGCAGCTACTATTATCTGAGTTCGACATCACCTATGTCACTCAAAAAGCCATCAACGGACAAGCCATTGCTGACCACTTAGCGGAACACCCTTTGCCCGACTATGAACCGCTAAAGACAAATTTTCCTGATGAAGCCATTTTGTTTGCTGAAGCCGAGAGCGACAATGAAGAATCTAGTTGGGAAATATATTTCGATGGAGCAGTAAATCAAAAGGGAAATGGAATTGGGGCAGTCCTGGTCAAGCCAGACGGAAATCATATCCCCATCGCAGTCAGATTAAGGTTTCAGTGTTCCAACAACGAAGCTGAATACGAAGCATGCATTGTGGGGTTGAAAGCAGCAATCGACTTCGAAGTGGATGAAATAGATGTATTTGGAGACTCAAGTCTGGTAGTCTACCAGACAACCGGAGAATGGAAACCCGAGAGCAGAGACTGGTTCCGTATCATGAATATCTCGAAGATCTAAGTTCAAACTTCACCCGAATCTCATTTACCTATATGCCGAGGGCTAAGAACCAGTTTGCAGATGCATTGGCTACTCTGGCTTCAATGATCAGCATCTCTGAAGATACCATAGTTGACCCTCTTAAGATTGGTATTCAAGATGAGCCAGCGTATTGCTTACCTGTGGAGATCGAAGAACCTGAGGAAAAACCATAGTATGCAGACATCAAGGCATTCTTAGAGGATCGAACTTTCCCACCCGATGCCACAACGACGGATCGAAAGACTATTCAGAGATTGGCAGGACAGGACAGTTCTTCTTGAGTAGCGGAGTCTTGTACAAAAAATCGCATCACGAGGTCCTCCTCAGGTGTGTAACACAGACAGAAGCTCAACGCTTAATCGAGACTGTGCATGGAGGAGTCTGTGGACCTCACATGAATGGACATATGCTCGCAAAGAAGATTATGAGAATGGGTTACTACTGGATGACTATGGAGAGCGACGGATATCAACATGTTCGAAAATGTCACTTGTGTCAAATCTATGCCAACAAGATCAACGCGCCACCTTCAGAATTGCACAATATGACTTCTCCCTGGCCCTTCTCACTCTGGGGCATGGATGTCATCGGGCAGATCAATTCTCAAGCTTCCAATGGGCATCGCTTCATCTTAGTCGCTATCGACTACTTTACAAAATGGGTAGAAGCAGCATCTTATGCCAATGTTACGAGGGGCAATGTCTTGAAGTTTGTGAAGAACAACATCATATGTCGATATGGCCTCCCAAGCGGGATAGTAACCGATAACGCTAAAAATCTCAAGAACAAAGATATGTCTAAGATGTGCAAGGATTTTCAGATCACCCATCACAACTCAGTCATTTACAGACCAAAGATGAATGGAGCAGTTGAAGCCGCCAACAAAAACATCAAGAAGATCATTGAGAAAATGGCCGTTACTTACAAAGATTGGCACGAAATGTTACCATTTGCTCTACATGCTTATCGAACATCAATCCGAACTTCGACTGGGGCAACGCCTTATTCACTAGTCTATGGAATGGAAGCAGTCTTGCCCGTTGAGGTTGAGATTCCCTCCCTCCGAATCTTAAAAGAAGTTGAATTGGATGAGGCAGAATGGGTCCAAGCCCGATTCGATCAGTTGAACTTAATAGAGGAGAAACGACTTTCAGCAATCTGCCATGGGCAAACTTATCAACGAAGAATAGCACGTGCTTATAACAAGAAGGTTCGACCTCGAGAGTTTGTACCCGGAGACTTAGTTCTGAAGAAGATCTTGCCAATACAGGAAGATGCGAGAGGAAAGTTCCGTCCGAATTACGATGGGCCATTTGTCGTCCAAAAGGTACTGTCCGGAGGGGCGCTAATCCTTACAGAAATGGATGGGGAAGTCTTTCCACAACCGATCAATGCTGATACCGTGAAAAAATATTACGCCTAAAGTCGTTCCTTGAAATGAAGAGGGGCCATCTTTCTACTACCTGAACAATTATCTACCCTTAGTTAATCCTTTTTGAGCCATCACATTCATTTCTTAACCTAGGACCGGGACAAGTCACCACCAAAAAAAAAAAAAAAAAATCGTCAAAAGTCAAAAAAAAAATACCAAAGTATACTCCTGGCCCGCATGAGGATAAACTGTGAATGGCTAAAAGTACAAAAAAATCAAAAAGTCAAAAATCTCGAATGTCTGATCTCAAACTCGACCCAAATCTCCTACCTAAATAAGTTCGTGTGACGACGGGAGGAGACATAGATCATATTTTCGAAACAAAAATAGACGAACCCCGTGTCCAAACTACCCCTCAATAAATCCAGACTCAGCCTTTCTTACATCCTTTCACAACCCTAGCCTAAGCCTATGTTTCGTCCTAATTAAAGTCCTCTCAGATCAGGGAACGGTTCAAGGCAACTCAATCACGGTGGAAGCACGTCATGGAAAACATCGTCAGTGTAGTCTATCTTGCCACTTAAATCGGATTTCAAGCCACCAAAGTCGTTGGAAGATCCGAGAGGGGAGACTAGGTCGAATATTTGAAAAAAAAGAGCGACTCGAAGTGTAGAGTCATTGATCTTGAAGCTCAACTTGAGTCACCGCACCATGAAAATCGTCGGAGGAACTCGAGAGGGGAGTCCAGATCTGTTACTCAAGAAAGAGCGCCACTAGAAGAGTAGAGTATTCGATCTCGCAACTCAACTTGAGTCACCAAGCCACAAGGGGCATAAAGAAATCGATAAGACATTCAAAAAAAAAAATATCTATAAAGTAAGCATAGACTGAAAGGGCATAGTGAAAACCTGCAAGGGCACTATGAGTAAAAAAATCAGTCCATGGCAAGATCAAAACCACCGGCATGATGAAAACCCAAAAAGGGCGTCGATGAGCAAAAATGTGGAAATCGGGTCTGGTGAAAACCGTAACTGGCGCCAGGGGCAAGAAATGAAAAAAAAAAAAAAATTAAAAAAAATTAAAAAAAAAAAAAAAAAAACTCCTGGCCCGCAAGAGTATAAACTGTGAACGGCGAAAAATCTCGAAATCCTCAAAATTCTAACGGATACAACGAAGATAACTGAGTCAAAATTATCAATCTCGGGGATGACTCTAAAGAGGCTAAGGATTAGCTGACACTTGTATCCTCGACATTTGGCAAAGGCACCATGATCGTTAACTTTCAGAGTTTTTAAACACAGTCTGTCATAGATTATTTGACAAAGGGAATCTTTTAAAACCTAAAACAAAAAAAAAATGCATCATCAAAATTACTATTCTTGGCCTATGACGAAGAATCTAGGAGTTTTCTTAAAATCAAGTGTTTTCGAAAGCAGTAGATATATCTGAGGCCACTATGTAAAAAAACCTATTTCATTCATTTCAAATAGTGTTACATCATTATCATTAAAAGCAGGGTACAAGAAGGAATAACGGGCAAAGTACCACTCAAGCATTTCTCTGGCAAGCGTAGAAGGCAACAAGCCATCCTCTAGGGCTTGACCTGAGCAGCTTGGTCAACGATGATTCTCTTCACATCCGAGGCTTGATGACACACCAAATACTCAAATATTATACCATCATGCAAGTCTTTCTCAAGGATGGTCACGTCACACTAAGCTCTCTCAAGAAGATCCTATAACTTTCATGAAGGGGAAACTAAGTTCGAAATGCAAAATCAAGGAGGGAAAAAGAAAAAATATCTCAAAATTGCATTGCATGGTTCAAAACGTCAATCATTTCCAAAAATCATAAAAAATGGTATCTAAGATTTCAAACGAGCTCCCTGCCACGAAATCAAGGGTTTCAAAAAGGCTAATCCTGTCAGACCCCGTGCTTGGGTAGCCACATTTTACAAAAAATTCTTCAATCCATCCGGCGTTGTTAATCGTCATGCAATAAATTATTTCAGATTCGTGCAAATAAAGGGTTTAATTTATTCTTTGCAGTTCTTTGCAAGCAACTCCTGCAAAGAGGGGCAGCTGTAAACACCCCAATTTGCACGAACCCATAGGAAAATCCAAATTTTCTCGAATTAATTTCGATTTAAAACTCAAGTTCTTCGACGGACCCACATTGCTATTTTGCATCATTTTCATGCATACATACATCATCTCATATCATCGCATGCCCATACCTTGTCCCTAATCCACCTAAACCTATGCCCATCACCCAAACCCAAATCCAATTCCATATCCCAAACCCAAATCCAAGTCCATGTCCTAACCCAAAACCAAGTCCATCCTAAGCCCAAATCCAAGTCCATATCCCAAACCCAAACCCAAGTCCACATCCCTAACCCAAAACCAAGTCCATCCTAAGCCCAAACCCAAGTCCATATCCAAACCCAACACCAAGTCCATACCCAAGCCCAACACCAAGTCCATTCTCTCACCCCTTCACAAGATGACACATGTTGATACCTCATAAGCCTCCAACACCCAATGCATCATCTAATTGGAGAGTCAACCTTTCTTTTGTGAAAACTCAAGAATGTCCTTCTCAAAAAAGTTTAGTCAAATCAAAAAGGTTATTTGGTCTTTGGTAATAATCCATAAAGGTGAGGGAACTTCCCATTATGCCCTCAAAAGGTGGGAATCTTCAAGTACATACATGGAGTTCTCTCATTGGTCCATTTCAAAATTATACTTCCACCCTTGCTTTATTTGTTATTTACAAATGAACCAAAGTCTACTTTTCACCTACCACTTCACCTTTACACATGTCATCCTCCTATTCACCCTCCCAAATGTGTTTTTGTTTTCCCATTGGTCCATTTCAAAGCTACACTTCCACCCTTGCTTTATGAGTTATTTACAAATAAACCAAGATCTACTTTTTACCTACCACTCCACCTTTACACATGTCATTCTCCCATTCATCCTCCCAAAAGTACTTTTGTTCTCTCACCTCTATTTACCAAAAAACCAAGGATCAAAGCATGCTTTTAGGGTTTCTTCACAAATGTCATCTTTACCCTCATACAAATGAAAAATCCAAAAAGAAATAACCTAAATCTCATGTCCATGTTCTTTATTTTTAGGGTTGGACAACTTTATCCCTAAAAGTTCTCCAAAAACTCTATAAATACCCTCATTTCCTATGAGCAAGGCATGCTCTCAAGCCCCCATCTCTCAACCTAAAACTCTACCCAAATTTCTACTCACTCTCTTATATTCTAAACTTCAACTCACTCAACCTTCAATCACCTCACTCAACTCTTAAGCTCACTTCTCAAGATCAAGTTCATTCAAAACCACCAAGGGACAAGGTAGGGTTTAACATGTAGTCTATCTATTTCAAAGCTTGCATCTTCTTCTTCTAACCTTCTACTTTATTTTATTTTTAGAAAACCTTAGGATGTAATGCATACCCTCTCCCATCCCCGATAGATTGGACTAAGGTTCGATCGAAAGGATGGGGGTTGAAGCCCTTTTCACCTCAATCTCATGCATCATAGTGTACACAATGCACACACTCACTTATGCATGGCAATGATGAAGAAATGTGTCACCCTCTTGATAGGGTGAAACACTAAGTTTCTAGCCATGCATACATGCATCATGGTTGTGACTTCAAGGGAACTCCATTATGGAGTCTCTCTAAGAGTTCAAACCAACATTCATTTCATAAATTTAATGTGATTATATGGGTCATTCTCTTCCATAGAATGTCCCTAATGTCACATTGAAATCAAAATCCCTTTTTAGGGAACATTCCACTTAATACACACACCACTCTTACCATACATTCTCATGCATTTTAATATTTGTTTTCTTGAGTTTTTTACAAAATAAAATGGCCAAGCAAGGTAACCACCTTTGGTGGAGAGGATGGGGTGCCTAACACCTTCCCCATCCTCTAACCGGACCTCCTTACCTAGATCTTAGGTAGACCGTGCCCTTTCCAACATATGAGAGTCACTACAATGCCATGGAAAAAATGATTTTCAAAATGATCAATTCGGGTGCCCATGCACCCCACTCACAAATTTGATTCTTGTGCCAAAAAATGCATATTTGTTGGCTATCACATTGGCCAAAAAGTTTACCCCTTATATGATCTTAAAACTCACCAATTTTTCTCAAGCCAAGATGTCATCTTTCATGAGGAAAATTTTCCTTTTCGTACACTACAAACATTTTCCTACCTCAGATAATCGAATACCCCACTAAGTCACCTTCTCTTATAAATACCCTTACTTTTCCATTACCCGAGACCACTTCCACAGAAAATTCCTCCTCTCATGTCTCATCCCCACCACCTACTCTTCGTAGAAGTGAACGCACCAAAAAACCATCCATTCTTCTTCAAGATTTTCATTATGGACAGGTGAGTACAATGCCATCAAATGCAATCTCCAACTAGGAATCTTCAACCAAGTCAGGTACTCGGTACCCTTTAAGTAACTACATTTCATATGATTCTTTATTTTCTAATCATAAACACTTTGTCAATGCTATTTCAAGTGTTCTCGAACCAACCTCATATGCTCAGGCTGTATTAGATCCGAAATGGCAAGAGGCCATGCAATGTGAACTTGATGCCTTTACTACTCAAAAGACATGATCTTTGGTTCCTCTGCCTATTGGTTATCGTCCCATTGACAATAAATGGGTATATCGTATCAAATACAATTCTAATGGCACGATTGAACGCTACAAAGCACGATTAGTTGCCAAAGGATTTTCTCAACAAGAAGGCTTGGATTACACTGAAACATTTGCACCTGTTGCCAAGTTAACAACTGTTAGAAGTATTCTTGCTGTTGCTACAACCAAACAATGGCCATTACATCAAATGGATGTGACCAATGCCTTCCTCCATGGTAATTTAGAAGAACAGGTATATATGACTCCACCACCGGGTTTTTGTCGACAGGGGGAGAAGCTTGTATGTCGACTACATAAGTCCCTCTATGGACTTAAACAAGCCCCTCGAAATTGGTTTGCAAAATTCTCTCATGCTATCAAAAAGGCTGGTTTTGTTCAATCACATTTAGATTATTCTTTATTTATGAAGAATAAAGGTCCATATACAACTATGGTGCTCATCTATGTAGATCACATAGTCATAACAGGTAATGATGCAACTGCTATACAAAGTCTTAGATTTTTTGCATCAACAATTCCATATCAAAGATCTCGGTTCTCTAAAATTTTTTCTTGGTCAGGAAGTTGCAAGCTCAAAAGCCGATATTGTAATCTCTCAACGAAAATATACCATAGAGATTATAGATGATGTTGGTTACTTAGGTGCTCAACCTTCGAATTTCCCAATGGAAGTAAATCTAAAGCTCACAGATGATCAAGGTGATTTGTTACATGATCCAGAGTGCTATAGAAGATTAGTTGGAAAATTAATCTATCTCACAATCACAAGACCAGACATCACATACTCAGTCAATATCCTAAGCCAATTTATGCATGCACTAAGAGAGTCTCATTGGAATGCTGCTCTTCGCATTATTAAGTACCTTAAAAGAAGTCCAGGTCTCAGCTTGTTATTTTCATCAAGCAATTCTTTCAACTTGAAGGCTTATTGAGATGCAAATTAGGCAAACTATGACTCGAAGATTAACTACGGGTTCTTGTGTGTACTTGGGAAATTCACTGATTTCATGAAGGCCAAGAAGGAAAAAAAACACTCTCAAGATCATCCTTAGAAGTTGAGTACAGGTCCATGGCAGCAACAACTTGTGAATTAACTTGGCTCAGATTTTTGCTTAATGACATGCAGATTTCCACAGGACCAATAAAGTTATTATGTGATAATCAAGCTGCACTTCACATAGCAGCAAATCCAGTATATCATGAGCCTACCAAGCACATAGAACTCGATTGCCATGTTGCAAGAGAAAAGATAGAAGAAGGGAAAATTGTTACAGAATTTGTTCCATCTCATTTGCAGTTGGCAGACATTTTTACAAAAGCCCTTGGAAGAAATATGTTTAAGGACTTAAGAAGAAAGTTGAACATGTTGGATATACATACTCCAACTTGAGGGGGAAGTGTTAAGATTTGTTGAGATTTGCTGAGATTTGATTAACTTTAATTTTGGAAATAATCTTTACCGCTTATATGTAGGAATTCGTAATCCCTTCATTCGAGGGACTTAATTGAAATTTTATTTTCTTTCCTTACTATTCAGATCATGATTTGATCTTATATATGTGTATATATTGTAGCCTTTTGCCAGAGAAACAATATAACAAACAAAATGCACAGCCTTCTCAATTCTGATTTTGTTAATAGTGTTCCTGCTTTGTTCTGATTTTATAGATCTCAATTAGCTTACCAAGGTATCTAGATTTGTTGCAGTTTGGATCTACATAGTTGGTTCAGAATCTACATTACTGGATTTTGTTTCTGTTTAGTTAATCTTCTTGACTTTGTATTGTTTAAATCGAATTAAGTTATGCCTAACTAGCTTTTCCCCTAACATTTAATGTCCAAAGCTCCTTCACAAACCCGTTTGGATCGGTTGGATCGACGGTCGAACAAGCAAATCCTTTGATTCTTTTAGAAATGGGTTTTTTTCATTTGACTTGACCCATAAAACTTATCAAGTCCATCGGATCCAATTTGCCGGTCAGGACTAACTTTTAAAATGTTGGATGGAGGCACTCGAGGGAAAGTTTTTCAAAATTGACAACTAGAAATAAACTTACAAAATTGCATGGGTCAATGATTAGGACAAAGTGCTACGAATGACAATTTCAACATATTAGTGATTTAGGTGTTTGTTTTGCTATGATTATTTGATGTTTATTTTATAAATACTCATTGTTAAATTGATTATACCGTAAGTCAAATGTTGCATTTTCTCGATGATCTAACAATTAAATTACGATTTTTTGCAAGGGGCAAAGGTGATATCACTAATTTTATAGGGGGTAATTCTAAAATACCCTTATTTTATTTTGTGGTAAATTACGAAGATCTATCCATCTACAAAATTGATGATTGCAATATTATGAATTGACCGCTTCAACATGAAAGTAATCAACCATGATATTGTAGCGATTGTCATACTATCATGGATAAAGGTATCATATATAGTGATCCTACTATATATATAATTTTTTTTTTTGATTGGCAGATTTTTTGTGCAGATGATCTCTACAAAGAGTAGATCATCTTCATGAAAAATCACCCCATTCCGAAACTTCCAACCCCGTTAAAAGTGATTTACATGTTAACGGTTCACGATGATATCTATGATGAGGAGATCATCCTCACAAAAAATCAGCCCATTCTGAAAAAATTAGCCCATATAAGACTAAACACTTTGCCAAGAAATTTGGCAAATGAACACTACCCACACACATATGTATATATACTAGAGTTTGCTTGTGCCTACAACACGGACATCCTATTTGGAATTCAGGGGGTAAATGCAAAAATCACTTTTGATGGGATTAGAAGTACCAGAAAGGGTTGTTTTTTTTAAAGATTATCTC
The DNA here is from genome assembly GCF_017979445.1 of Akebia trifoliata. Classification (NCBI taxonomy): domain Eukaryota; kingdom Viridiplantae; phylum Streptophyta; class Magnoliopsida; order Ranunculales; family Lardizabalaceae; genus Akebia; species Akebia trifoliata. Next base: position 3,903,975 of record NC_141375.1, on the reverse strand, counting down.
TATGGTGAGAAGATCATCCTCACAAAAATTCATCCCATTCCAAAATTTATAACCATAGTTTACAGTTGAAGAGTCATATAGTGTTAATTGTAAACCACTTTTGATGAGGTTAGAAGTTTCAGAATGAGATGATTTTTGGTGAGGATGTTCTCCTTACAATATAGATTATTATAACAAAAAAACACTCCATTCTGAAATTTATAGTCTATGTAGGAAAAAACACGCTAACTATTTTGTTAGCTACTTTATTGGTTCTTGAAACCAACCTTATATATATGAGTCCCATTTGGGAGCCAATATTTTGTCTTATATAGGTTAAAAGTTTCAAAATGAGTTCGGAAGGATGATCTCTATGGTGAGGAGTTCGTCCTCAACAAAAAAAATCAGCTCATTCTGAAACTTTCAACCCATCAAATGTGCTACAAATTAACGGTAAAAATTGGTAGTCTACGATTCTTAAATTTGTAAACCTCTTTTGATAGGGTTAGAAGTTTCAGAATAGAATGATATTTTGTGAGGTTTATCTCCTCACCATAGAGATCATCCTTATGAGAAATTAGCCCATTCCAAAACTTTTAACCCATATAGGACAAAATGTTGGCTGTCACACGACTATATATATAGTCACTTAACAATATTCTTCCCACCAATTAATTGGGGGTTCCAGTAACTAACTCTTGGATTACTAGAGAAAGTTGTGGATCCCTATTGGAAAAGATTCTAAAGAAGACTAAACATGGGAAATCCAAGCTACTTTCGGATGCTGGAAGATTGACATTGTTAAAGGATGTGTTAGGATCTATTCTTATCTATCTTCTCTCTATTTTACCAATTCCCAAGTCTGTTATTAGTATGATTGAAAGTCATTTTGCAAATTTTCTATGGGGGAATTATGGTGAAAAAAAATTAAAAAAAATACATTGTTAAGGTGGGAAAAAGGTTGCAAAACCAAAAGTCCAGGGAGGTTTGGGGATTCGAATGCTGGAGGATATCCACAAAGAGGACTTGTTGAAGTTTTGTAGGAAATTGTTAACGGAAAGGGAGTTTTGGTCAGAATTTAACAAAGGTAAGTATGTTAAGGAGAAAATTCTTTATCATATAAAGGCTGATAAAAAATCATCATTGAAATGAAAATCTTTAGTTAAGATCATGCCAATTCTCTTACGAAATTCTAGATTTATCATGGGCTTAGGTTCTAATATTTCCTTTATGTACCACAATTGGAGGGGCTTGGGCGTTTTGCTGAAAGTATTTCCTAATGCTAGAGATCTATCTACATTGGGAGAGGTTTGGCATAATGGCATCTAGAATTTATCCAGAATTGAATATGATTTTGGGTTGGAAATTGCTCACTTTTGTAGGATTATAGAGGTGGATTGAGGGAGAATTGATAAAGCGGTTTGGGTTCTTACCAATAATGGCAGATTCACGTCTAAGTCTGCCTGGAATTGCATTAGAGTGAACAGTTTGAACCACTCAAAATGGAGCTTGGTTTGGTACTAAATGTCAGATTAAAATCCAATTATTTGGTTGGAAGGTGCTGCATTTAGCTTTCCCTACTGATTCATTTGGAAAAGAAATGAGGTCTTAGTGTCCCTTCACAATGTGTATTTGCAAAGCTGCTGAAGAAGATATGCATCACTTGTTTTTCAATTGTCTATTTGCTAAGGATATATGCAATCACTTCTGTGGGTTATATGAAATTCCTAATCCTTGGGGTGGGTTGATTTCGTTGGTGATTCAGGCGTGTAAGAGGAGCAAATAACTTCATATAAAAAATGGTGCTGTGTATCTTGTTGTGGGAAATTTGGCTTCCTCTAAACCATGTTATTTTTGAAGGAAAATTTAGTACTACAGCCGAAGTTATCAAGAAAACTGAGAATTGGATCATTTAGTTGAGCCTTGTTCATCTCCACAAAATTCAAAAAATGATGAATGTTGTTGCCATGGCTTGGAAAAAACCTCTGATTTTTTTATTTAAAAGTTAACTATTGATGGGTTGAGTATTGGAAAAGATAAGGCGGGAGAAGGATGCATCTTAAGGAGCCAAGAAGGTGATCTGATAAAAGTCGAATATTTTTTCTTAGGTGATTGAACAAATAATTTTGCGGAGTTTAGTGCCATTCTTTTCGGATTGCAGTTTTCTTCATTGATGGGTTCAAAAAATAGCATTGAATTGGATTCGATGTTGCTAGTTAATGCTGCCAAAGGAGGTGGATTTCCATCAAAACTTTAATTTCTTTTCTACAAAATCATGGTCATTTTGCATCAAATAGAGTGGGACATCAGACACATCTTCAGGGAAGCTAATAGTACAACTGATGCGTTAGTTTCATTTATCCTCTACGTTATCCACCGAAGTTTTTCACATTGTAAATGATTTTCCTTTGTTAGCCCGAAAGGCGTTTGTTGGTGATCAATTGGTTCTCCCAAACCCTAGGCACATGTAATCTTCTTCTTCTTAATATGATTCTTTGCTTGATTAGCAAAAACAAAAGTGTTTTCTAAAAATCATGCCTTTAAAATAAAATCAATCATTTTTCAATAAAACCTATTTTCTTCATTTTCGTGTTTTAAAACATTATTTTGTTGATCACATGCATCATGCACTCATCAAGATGTTCATTACATAATTCAGTCATATATATAGATTTTGAATACAAACATGCGAGCACTTTTTGTTAGAATCAAGTATCGGTCCAAAGGCGGATTTTGGACGAATTTCCAATGTCGACTCAAAACATAGACTTTGAGAGAATTAAAACGAAAAAAAATATAATTTAAGAAATATGTTTAAAATATTGAGAAAGTGAAAGAGTGTGTGTCCCAATCCTCCACAAGTAAACTAGGAAATATTTTATGAGAATTTCTATTGGAACCACTTGCCTTGGGTTGATGTTGTTTGGAACCTTTGCACTAGCTTTATTTTTTATCATTAAGCTTTCCTGGGCTGCTACTATGACTTTAGAAGCACCAATCGACCTTGAACAAAAGTTAAGGAGGGGGGGGGGGGGGGGAGAGTGTGGTGTGTGTGTGTGAGAAACGTTAGAGGTATTAGCAACCTATCACAGCTCGGCACTACCAACAATTGTGAGAGTCAATGGAGAAATAAGAATGCACGAGATTCTTGGAGAAAAAAGGGTGAAGACTCTTACAATCTAGCCTCAATTAGTGGATAGATGTTGTGTGATCTTAGAGCTCTAACGGCAACATGTTCAGATCAAGATAACAATCCAATCGAGCCTATAAATTCGGAAAATTCAAATTTGAATTAAGTCTACATGGTAGTTCAGCAAATTCCTAATAAAGAGGGATTCTTTGTTATCAACTTCTCCTGTTATCAAGCTGTCAACGCAACAAATGGAGTGCACAATAGATTGTCAAACAACTCAAACCAGAACTAGATTTCATGGGATTTCTTTTTATTTGATTTACAACTGAATCATTGTCATGTTATTTTAAATACTGCACTTGTATTGCCTAAGTGTTCACGTTGCTATTGAATAAAATTTGAGTTTCATTTTTAAGAAAAAAAGAATTACTCAATTGTCTTAGTTTGTCATTATGGTATCAGAGCCATTGTGAACACTAGGCGCAACCCATCACTTTGGCTTAGTTTGTTTTAAAACTTTTTTTTTTCTCTTCAACTTCCATCTTAACTTCTGCTCATCTCTTTTACCATGACTACCTTGTCACTCAATGTTGGCAACTTCATCACCCTCTGACTCACCCCAAACAATTACCCCTTGTGGCGTGAGCAACATTGGCTCTTGTTGAGAGTCAAGAAATAGTCGGGCATCATAGAAATGAAGATCCCGCTCCAACCAAATACACAAATGCAGAAAATTCAACACCACAATTAACAGATGCTTTTATAGCATGGTAGAAGTCAGATCGTCTCCTTCGAGGGTGGATCATTGGAACACTCTTTGAGGAAACTCTCGGACTCGTTGTTGGTCTTGACACAGCTTATGTTGTTTGGGAGGCTCTCAAAAATGCATATACACAAGACTCACAAGAATGTGAGTTCTCACTGAGACAACAAGTGACCTACCTTCAAAAGGAAGATAACACAACAGTCACATAACATATTCGTACCTTCAAAGGTTTCTGTGACAATTTATCAGTCATTGGAAAGCCTGTACCAGACCAAGAAAAAGTCTTCTGCCTTCTTACTAGCCTTGGTTCTCATTATGAAACATTCACAACAACCATGTTGAAGCCCCTCAGGCTATCATACTCCGAGTTGGTCTCCCAACTCCTAAACTTTGATCAACGGCGCAACTGGTTGTCTAACCACACATACATCCCAGCTTCTTCCCTCACTCATCAAATGGATTTTTATGGATAGCAACAACAACGCCTACAGCCAAACTCGTCAGGCTATCGTGCATCTTAACAAAAATTCACTTCCAGTGGTCGTGGATTCCAGGCTCAGTAGCAAAGGGACTCTTCTTCAGCAAACTCACAACGTCGACTTCCACCACCTGGTGAGCGTCGCATGACACCTGCAGAGAGGGACAAGTACCGTGAACAACAATGCCAATATTGTGGGATGATGGGCGATGTTGCTAAGATATGCTAGTGGGTGCCCAAGAAACCCGCTCAACAAGATGAGATTCCACAAGCACTTCCAGCACTCACTTTGGACACCACCATTGCTGACACCGAATGGACAATGGACACTAGGGCCTCCAACCATATGACAAGTAAGCCAGGTATGCTAACTAACCTTTGTAAATACTCTGGTACCAACTCCGTGTTAATTGGAGATGGGTCTTCCATGCCAATTCTTGTATAAAACAAAAGTGTCTGCCTTACCTCTCAATGATATTCTATTGGTTCCTAACTTAACAAAAAAATTAACTTTCAATAAGCCAATTAACTAAACAATTTCCTGTTAATTGTGAATTTTCTAATGCTGAGTTTTGTGTTAAGGAACGGGAAACAGGTCAGGCAATGATAAGAGGGAAACACAAGGGTGATCTCTATGTCCTACGCACTTCACTAGAGTTATATTTCTCACATCGCTTCAAATCAGGCATTGTAGAAGTTTGGCATCAACGCCTAGGCCACCCACAATCTTCAGCTGTGCAAATGCTAAAAAATAAAGGACTTATTGATGTCGTAGGGACAACAAAATTTCAACATCTTTGTGATAGTTGTCAAATAGGAAAACTTAGTCGTTTACCTTTTTCTTGTTCAGAACATTCTAGTACTAGTGTCTTTGAAAAAATAATTGTGATTTGTGGGGACCTGCATCCATTTTATCCATTGAAAAAATTAAATATTATGCTTGTTTGGTTGATGATTTTTCTAAGTATACGTGGATTTTTCCCTTGTGCAACAAATCTGATTTGTTTAATGCCTACTTAGCTTTTGAGAAATATGTTGTAAGACAGTTTAACAAGCAAATTAAAACTTTTCATTCAGATGGAGGTGGTGAGTTCATCAATTCAAATTGTTGACTCATTTTCTTTCTACCGGCGTTGTTCATCAGGTATCATCCCTATATACCCCTGAGCAAACTGGTATAGTTGAGAGGCGCCATAGGACTATAAGAGAATTAGGAATGACTATGTTATTTCACTGTGGTGCACCCTTATTCTTATGGATAGAGGCTTTCACCACAGCTGTGTATCTTATGAATCGCCTACTTTCATCTGCTCTCAACTTTGAAACACCATATTTTGCTCTTCATGGGACACATCTAGATTATTCCTCACTCCGAGCATTTGGGTCTAAGTGTTTTCCTTACACTTGGGATATACGAAAACACAAATTTGATCCGAAAATACTTCTGTGCATTTTTGTAGGGTACAGTGAAAAACATAAGGCTTATAAGTATTATCATCCATCAAGTAAAAAGTTTTTCATCTCTCGTCATGTTGTTTATGATGAATTAATTTTTCCATATAAGCCTATCAACAAACCCTGCATGACAGCAAATCAGCCACACGTAATTATTATTTTTGATTCTTGGTTACCACATACTAACATTTCTTCTTCTGCAAGTACAACTTCGGACTCTTCACAGCAATCCCCCTCTATTGAGTCATCACGGCAATCCCCCTCTATTGAGTCTGAGACTAGTGTAGAAATTAATGAATTTCATGAGTCTCTTCACAACACTAATTCACCCGAAACAGTTCTATCACAAGAATGTCAAGAGTCTCATGGGACTGCCCAAGAAATAACTCTAGAGATTGTATGTGAAACACCTGAGTCATCCCATCATAGTCCTAGTCCTTCAACACCATTGGTCCACTCCATGGTCACTCGGCCTAAACTAGGTGTGGTAAAATCAAATCCTAAGTATGCCTTAACCACCATCACCTCAGCTAATATACCTGGTGAACCTCATAATATTAAGATTGCATTGGCACATCCTAGTTGGAAAGCAGCCATGGACAAGGAGCTGGCTGCACTACATCAGAATGAGACCTGAAAACTGGTTCTTCGAACACCAAGCATGTATTACATTGGGTCAAAATGGGTGTTTAAATCAAAAATCAAACCAGATGGTTCTTTAGATCGACTCAAAGCACGTTTAGTTGTAAAAGGGTATCATCAAATTGATGGAGTAGCCTACACATAAACTTTTTCTCCAGTTATCAAACCAGGGACAATATGTATTATAATTATCATAGCTCTTGTTCAAAAGTGGTCCATTCGTCAACTAGACGTAAAAAATTCCTTCTTGCATGGTTTAATTTCTGAAGATCTATACATGCAACAACCACCAGGAATGGCAGACTCTCAACATCCGATACAATTTGCAAACTACAAAGAGCTCTCTATGGCCTAAAACAAGCACCACATGCTTGGTTTGATCGTTTTAGTGCATTTCTTCTTAAATATGGTTTCTTTTGTAGCCTAGCTTACCCTTCATTGTTTGTTTTTCATTCGGACTATGGCTCATTGATTTTACTCCTTTATATAGATGACATGCTACTCACAGGATCAACTCCAACATTTGTTTCAAATTTTATTACGTTGCTAAACAATGAGTTCGCAATGAAAGACTTAGGACCTATTCACCACTTTCTTGGGATGGAAATAACGTCAACAACAAGTGGCCTTCATTTATCCCAGTCACATTATGCATTGACAATACTTGAATGCTCAAACATGGTTGACTGTAAGCCAATGAGTACACCTCTTGAAGCTAAAACAAAAATATCTTCCAATGGTACTCTCTTGGAAGACCCAAGTTACTATCGAGCACTTGTTGGAGCTTTACAGTAGCTTATACTCACTCGTCTTGATATTTCATTTAGTGTTAATTATGTATCTCAATTCATGCATGCTCCCACAATGGCACATTTAATAATGGTTCGACGTATTTTACGATATGTCAAAGGAACAATTGAAATGAGATTAGATTTTCTTCACACACTACACTTGATTTGTTTGCTTTCTCAGATGCAGATTGGGCAGGGTGCACTACAACGAGATGATCCACTACTGGCTATTGTATATTCCTTGGAGGAAACCATATCTCTTGGTGTGCAAAGAAACAACATACAATTTCCCGATCAAACACGGAAGTAGAATATCGTGCAATGGCTAACACAGCGGCTGAACTCACTTAGATGACCTTCATTCTCAAAGATCTTCACATTACATTGTCATCACCTCCCATACTTTATTGCGACAACCTTATTGCACTTCATATGACAGTAAATCCGGTATTCCATGCCTGAAGCAAACATATCGAGTTGGATTATCATTTTGTGCGCGAACGTGTTGCCTGTGGATTGCTTGTCACACAACATATCTCTTCTGATAATCAAGTTGCCGACCTCTTCACCAAACCAATGTCAAAAAAAGCTCTTTAATATATTCGCAACAAACTTTGTATCTAGCCCCGACAAAGTTTGCGGGAGGGTATTAGCAACCTATCACAGCTCGGTACTACCAACAATTGTGAGAGTTAATGGAGAAATAAGGATGCACGAGATTCTTGGAGAAAAAAGGGTGAAAACTCTCACAATCTAGCCTCAATTAGTGGAGAGAAGTTGTGTGATCTTGGAGCTCTAACGACAACATGTTCAGATCAAGATAACAATCCAATCGAGCCTATAAATTCGAAAAGTTCAAATTTGAATTTAAGTCTGCATGGTAGTTCAGCAAATTCCTAATAAAAAGGGATTCTCTGTTATCAACTTCCCATGTTATCAAGTTGTTAACGCAACAAATGGAGTGCACAACAGATTGTCAAACAATTCAAACCAGAATCAGATTTCATGGGATTTCTTTTTATTTGATTTACAACTGAATCATTGTAATGTTATTTTAAATATTGCACTTGTATTGCCTAAGTGTTCACGTTGCTATTGAATAAAATTTGAGTTTCATTTTTTTTTAAAAACAATTACTCAATTGGCTTAGTTTTTCATTAAGAGGGAGAGGGGGTGCATGTGTGTGTCTTAGTGTGTCACGAGAATGAGAGGGGAATGTCGTAATTGTTGGGAAATAGGGGGAGGTGTGTGAGTGCCCTCAAAGGAAATTGGAGTGGAGGATGTGCCAAAACCATTGAATGATGGCGGCATTACATGGAGAGGCTTTACTTTGGCTTCTTAAATCAAGCATACGTTAACCGAGGATCTAATTAATTCATACGTGAGCCAAGTATTTATGTTCTCGTATTAATTAGATAAATTGCCCAAAATTTCTTCCAACCAAAGGACATGCATCAAGTATGCTACTCCCTTCCCTCGGTGGCATTGTTGTGGTCTCCCTATCTTTGAAGGCTGTGAGTATTCTCTCTTAGATCTCTGTTTTTTTTTCCCATGGATCTTTAATGTGTGTTGTGTGAAGCGATATAAGAGTAAAAATGATTGGACAAAAACAAAAAGACAAGGACACAGGATTTACATGGTTTGGCAAAAATTGCCTATGCCCATGGGTGGTCATCAAAGATTCTTATTGATATAGTCATGAAAACAACACAAGGAATAGGGTTTTCCAGGGAACAAATATATATATGGTGTCTTGGTGCTTCCAACGTATTTTCTAGTACCAAAATACTCCAAAATGTTGTGTGGACGCCAAACCCCAAGCACCCTGTGATGAACTCGGACCCTCGACACTGATGAACCCAAGTCCTGCTGTAGACACCCCATTTTTGCATCTGCCTAATTCGACAATTCGTCACCCGGTTACCGTGAATTCCTAATGATGATCGTAAAGAACTCGAAGGCTTGTGAGTACTGTCCCTAATTCCCTTCGTTTCCACTCTCCTACTCGTTACGACTCGACATAGAAATTTACGCACGCTTAGGATCGCCATACGTCACACGCGATTTAGCAAGCACACACGTTTAGGCTCGCCACACAGTTCGATAACCTAGAGACCTCGCTATGCTAGGAAAACATGACCTTGAAACTTAGAAATAATCACGTCGGAATTGAAAGAAACCTCACGCTAAAATTCGTAAAAATCGACAAAAATCAATAAAATGACGAAAATACCCTTCATAAATTTCGGACCTTCGAAAGACTTCGAAAATACCTCCATTGCACTCAGAACATGATTTCGAGTCTAACGGGACCCAAATCGACGAAAACAGAGAAATTTAGGAAAAATCATAAAAATGACCGAAATGCCCCTCGACCTCCAAACTCAACTTAGAGACCTCGACCGTTAGGAAAATGTAACTAAATCAAATCTAATTAAAAATCCAATAATAATAAAATTCAAATTAAAAAATCAAACAATTCAAATAAAATAATTAAAAAAATTCAAACAATTAAAACTAAAAATTAAACAATTCAAATAATTAAAAAAATTCAAATTAAAAAAATTCAAACAACTAAAACTAAAAATAAAACTCAAATTAAACGTTAAACAATAAAAAAAAATTAAAATTAAAATCAAGTAACAATTAAAATTAAACGTTTAAAATTAAAATCAAACAACCGATAAAATCAAAATGCAATCAATTAAATTAAGAAATTTTCAAATTAAAATCAAGCAACTAAAATCAATCTAATTAAAATTTAAAATTGGACCCAATCAACCAAATCAAATTAAAATCCAAAGTAAAATACAAATTAAAATTTTAACCAAATCCAAAACAAAGTTAATCAATTAATAAAATTCAAAATAAAAAATAAACCAATAAAAACTTGAAACAAAACCAATCAATCGACCAACCAAAAATCGACAAAAAGAAAACTAACTAACTACGAGTAGCGGGGGATCACCCCACCACCATTCTCCCCAAAAAAGAAACAAGAAGCTAGAAAGAAGTACGTGTAAAAAAGAAAGAAAAAAGGAGAAAAAAGAAAGAGAAACAAATTAGAAAGAAAAAAAGCTTTACTTGCTATAAAAAAGAGAGAACGTCTTCTCTCTAGGGGGCTTCCTCAAGGTCCTTAGGCTGAAAAAGATCTTCTTCTCCATTGGACGGCTTCATCTTCTTCTTTGGTTTTTGAACGGCCTCTCTCTCTCTCTCGACTCTCTCTCTCTGCTCTTTGGGTCGTCTTCTAGATGGGCTGAACGGCTGGACATTCTATCATAGCAGCCCCCTGCAACTCACCTTCATTCCTTCTCTTCTTCTCCTCAGCTCTATCTCAGATTCATCTTCTTCTTCTTCCATGTGTTCTTCGCTGTACTGCCCAGCCAAAAACGGCCCCTTCATCTTAATCTTCTTTGGCTAAACCTGTTACACAGCCCACTGTTACAACGCCCTAACCTCCATTACAGCCCTCATAGTTCACAGCTTCTACAGTCCACGTTTCTTCTCCAGCATCACCCACAGCAGCCCTTGCTGCATCTCTTCTTCTTATCTCACTATTGGACTACCCAAACCTGCAACCCAGACTTCTCTCTCTACACAGCACAACACCCCAACATAGCCACGTTTTGGCTGAACGTGAGCACCCCATTGCTGCCCAGCTCCTCTCCGCGTTCTCCCCTTGATGTCTCTTACATCATCTCCATTGTAGAACCTGCATTCTGACCTCATTCATCTCTCTCTGCTTGCAACGTCTCCCACAGTCCTCACTCTTCACGTTTTTTTTACCACAGCCAAGCTCTCTATCCCTGTTTTACTTCATCTCCTCTAACACCATCCTAGCAATGTCTTTTTGCTGCCTAAATTTTTATCCAGCAACCTCTCCAACAGCAAGATAACGCCCAGCCTTCTGTGGCCATCTCAGCCCTCCTTTTTCTTTCACGTCTCTGCTGCACTCCTCAGTCCTTGCCTCTTTGTTTTTTGGCTGAACTTGCAACATAACATTGCTGCTGTGGTCCCAAAAAGCCCCCTTGCTGCCCAACGTTCTTTCCAACCCATCTCCTTTCCTCTTCACCTTGTTGCAACAGCCAACTCCTTCAGTCACTATCCCCTTCGCAACCCGTAGACACTCACAAGCTTTGGAGGTCGTACCTGAAGGAATCGGATTCTATCACCTCTCTATAGGTAAGTTTTATTTTTTTCTTTTATTTTTAATTTATACTTTTATTTTTATATCAATAGGATTCGTAGATTTTTTTTTATGCATTTTACTATTTTCTTCTTTTTTCTTGTATATCATAGGGTAGGAGAATATTTAGTTTACGTTTTTTTTTATTCATTATTTTTGCATATTGGTAGGATTAGAAGAGTTTTTTTTTAATTTCTTTTTTATATATTTCTCTATATATATATATATATATATATATATATATATATATATATATATATGTATTTATGTGTTTTGTGTCTCAATAGGATTAGGAAGGTATTTATTTTATGTATTTTTAGGTTTTTTTTGTTTTTTATATAGGTAGGATTATGAAGGTATTTTTTTTTTATATATCAATAGGGCTCGTCGAATATTCATTGTGTATATTTTTTTAGTTTTTATTTTTATTTTTTTGTATTATTTTTTATAGATTAGAGAGATATTTTTAGGCCTCATATTGCTTATTTTTATTTGTTGGTTTTTATTTTATTTTTATTTTCACATGTTAGTAGGATTATAGGATTTTTTCATCATGGTTATTATGATCGGGTTGGATTTACATGACTTATAATGATGTTTGAGATCCTCGCATTATTTCAAGGCTATTCCATGTGTTTAGAGTATTCCTTGACTTGATAAGCATACATGCATTGATTGATAATTGTTTCGGAAAAATTGAAAGGCATGTTGTTGCGTGATAGTTGCTTTGAAAAAACTGAAGGACACATATGTTTGCCTGTTTGGATTGATTTAAGAGTCATTTGAAATTAAAAATCTTTTGTGCAATGATATGTGTCAATCTCCAATTTGGTAAGTGTGATAACGTGAATTCTTTGTTCTTGGCAAATTTTCAATTTGGCGATTCTTAACAAATTCATAACCTTCAAATTTGAGAATTCATTTTCATACAAATCTCCTTTTAAAATTTATTTGCAGGTTATTGGAAAATTCATGTTTGGAAACCTTTCAATAGGAGGTTGCATAATTTTCTATTTTGGGGAAAGACACATACTCGTAACTTTCCATTTTAGGAAGTTCATATTTTATCAATTTCCCAATTTAGAAGATTCTGCATCCTTGTATTTAGAAGGTTTACATTTATGGAAATTTGGGAGTTTTAAATTTAGAAACTTACATTTTTAGAATGTTCCATTTTAGAAAATGTATCTTTTTAAAATTTTAATTTGGGAATTTAGTATATATCTCTTGAATTCTAATTTAGGAATTTTCACAGTCCTAATTTGAAAATATTATAAATCCCAATTTGGCAGGTTTCTATTTGTAATCTTTCATTCAAAATATTCTCATGAGTTTCTATTTTGGACAGCTTAGAAAATGCTTGCAGGTGGAATTTCTTAATTGATTTCAGGTCATGGAGCTAATTCGGGCTTTTTCAAACCCTTTCATATTTTGTGGAATTCAAAGAAGAATCATGTGATTATTGGGACAATTTTTAGCCATAGGATTTGATTGGAAAATCCAACATGAATTGATGATGATGATTGGACTGTGACCTTGACTGTAGTTTTTGCATGTTGACCATAGGGTGATTTTGGATCATAGTAGAGACCGATCATCTTGATCGGGCGGGTTCGGTGCCTAACACCTTCCGAAACCCGTAATCTGACCCCTTACCCATATCTTTGATCCGTGGATCGATCCATATCCATTTGGAGTTATTTATGGTTCCTAGACCTAAACTAGGTGGCGACTCCCATTTCTCAAAAGTCCCCCATTTATAAATCGGACCCCTATCCACTATTTAGTGAGGACGGGTTGAGGCGATTTCACCTGCATACCTCCACCCAAGTAACTCGAGATTAGGGCCAAAATTGACAATGAGTTTAGGGTTCAAAGTTCCAAAATATTTCACATGTTCAGTTTGGAAAAAATCACTATAAATACCAACAAAAAACACTTTTCAAATCCTTCAAGAATTTGATCGTCCAAAAATTCAAGGTGTGTAAAAGAGTTGAAAGAATTATTTTTCTTATTTAAACCATGTTACAACAGATGTATTTATAGATGGATAAGAAATCAGTTTTGATTATGATCTGATATGGTAATTGTCAAGACTTTAGGAGTAGTTGTTGTAATTGTTTGATCATGATCTGATATGGTAGTTGTCAAGACTTTAGGAGCAGTTGTTGTAACTATTTGATCATGTTTATCTTCAATAAGCCCTCTCAATCTTAGCGGGAGAGAACGGACGTTGAGATTGTTACATAGAAGTTGGAACCGTGCATTTGATAGTGGCTTGGTCAAGATATCTGCAATCTGATCTTTGCTGGACAGAAAATGGACTGAGAGTTTGTTTTGAGTGACCAAGTCTCGAACAAAGTGAAAGTCTATTTCGATGTGTTTTGTGCGAGCATGAAACACCGGGTTTGAAGATAGGTAGGTTGCTCCAATATTATCACACCATAGAACCGGAGTGTTAGGAACTTGAATGTGAAGTTCATGAAGCAAGGTTTGGATAATTTTGGACCATTCAACATTTTTTTTTGCTAATTCTTATACTATCCTGTTTTACCATTACAATTCTTATATTTTAAAGGAGTTGATGTTATATTAAAGTAGTAGAAAATGATATTTTGAAAAATCTAAAAATATAATTTTCAAAGCAATATATTATTTGGATCGAGGCAGATATGAGGATGGACTCGGATACATCTTGGATCAAGGGACATGAAACCATATTCAACATATTTTTTGATTTGGATCCATTCCAAAGGTCCAAACCTATTGAATTTGGATTTCGGATCACTTGAGTTTCAAATAAGATCCGACCCATTTTATGCCTTAGGTTATATAAAATTCCTATTGTGGGTTCTAAATCCTCTACGAAATAGGGCTGCAACATGGTCGAGTTGGAGGGTAAACCTAGGCTCAACCCAAGTTGTACCCAAACTCAACTCAATGCAGATATCGGGCTTGAGCTCGTTTATCTGAGTTCAACCCGTGATTAGATTTCTAAAATCGGGATGAGCTCGGGTTAGCCCAAATTAGGTAACTTTCGTCAAGTTGGGCTCTTCATCTTAAAAAATCTGTACCATTATATATAAACATATATGGCAATAGATTTAACTGAATGGTCCAGGGACAACAAGTGTGACAATGGTTCTTTGTAGAAATTTTGAAATGGGCTGATTTTTGGTGAGGATATATTTCTATATTTACACACTAACCATGGCCCACAAAATTTAAACATTTTATATTATAAACACTGAGTCTCGATTCTATACTGGTGCTGGAGTAACATTAAAATTGACATCATTTGGAATGTTGGTGCGCACATAACCATAGATGCTTAACACTCGTATCTCGATGAAAGGTATTTCTGGTTTTATGGACACATCCACGTCGGTAATATCCCGAACGATGTCAATTTCAATGTTACTTCAGCATTTTCCTCTTATGCACTATACCCTATAAGAGAGTATGGGGCTGTTTGCTTATCTTATTTTCTAACAATTATTTTTTAAATAGAACGTTTGTTTACTTGGTGGCCTTCAAATCTTACAAAGAGTCATTAAGTTCACTTTGTGGCATCCAAAAAATTCTATGAACATAAAAAAGATTGTTTTTCACTGTTAAATTTTAATTTTAAATGATGGGAGTCAATCTCAAAACCTTAGATTAAGCCCAAAAGAGATTACTATATTTTTTTTTTGATCTGAGCTTTCCCAAAAACTCTAGAAGGTTGTATTGTGAATTACCAATTTTGTAATCCATTGAGCGCAATGATCATTAGTAAGATTTGAAATCTGAAGGAAAATGTCTCATGTGGAAATGCTTTTGTCAGAAGGTCTTTTAATTAATAATATTAATTAAAGAGATTTTAACATTAAATGGTGAAGCAATTATTTTTGTTATTTTGAAAATTAATCGACGAGATCAATGGGTCATGTGATTGAAACTCTCTTGGTTTTTGACTGTCTCTGCTTAAATCTTCTGTTGACTTAAATAGAAAGAAAAACAAATAAAAGATTTTTTTCCTTAGTATAACAAATATATATGTTTGGGTATAGCATTGTGTTGAGTTGAAAATTAATCGACGAGATCAATGGGTCATGTGAGTTCGGGTTGAGATATTCTAGCTCATGCTCAACTCATCTTCTATATAACTCAGTCCAGACTCATCCATTGATTGGGTTGAGTCTGGATTGAGTTTGGGTTAACCCGTTCAAGTTGTAGCCCTACTACGAAAATACTAAATGAATTGGGATAAGACGTTGCGTCACGAATGATTTAATGGACAAATGAAATAGACGATCCCAAATATTTAAATATTTAAAATGAGGATTCGTTGATGATGATGACTGCGATGGTGATGATATGAAGGGAGTTCTGAAATGGTCAACTTTAGGTGAATATGGCCATTTCTAAGACTTTATCCTCTATAGGCTATAGGCTTTGCTTCCAAGGGCCAAACACTCTAGAAGTTGAAATATCACAGATATATCAATGAACTATTCAAAGCTAAAGTTGTTGAAGTTAATATTCTTTATCTTCATTGACCATATTCTAATCCACCTTATGAATTTACTTTTATGAACATTATCTAGTAAGGTTGAACTGTGTTGGACTTGGACGCATAATTTAGGGAACATAAAAAATAAAATACATAAAAACAAAATAATAATAAACCCTATAGTGGACAGTGCAACACCTGGGATACATGTTGTATCTTGATCATTAAATTTTATATTGTTTTTCATGAGCTACCAAATATATAACGATAGAAGGACCATATAGACCCTCAACCAGGTTTTCATTTGGGTCATGTGGTCTTTCACATTGGCCCAAAGGAAACCTCAGCCCTCTAAGGTTCATTGGTTTAATTTTTAATTTTTTTTCCAGAAGAACATATATATTTTATTTTTGAGTGATTAAAAGCTTTGAAAATGGATGACCATTGAACTCTAAAATTTAAAATGCATTGTTAAAAAAATGCTAATCTCTTTTTTTGTTTTTAAAAATTTTGTGTATGCATCCATGTGGTATCTAATCATATTTTTGGGTGCGATCACAATGTGAAAAAAGCTCATATTTGATGGCCCACGACTGTCGAATTTTGTAAAATTTGACGGATCTTGGTGTCAAAATTTTCATTATCGATTTTTTCTTTCGATGGATTGAAACCATCAAATTAATGGAGGATGAGAGAAATTTGATGGCTCTAAGCCGTCGAATCTAGGGAAAATCACAAGTCACAATGGTCCTAAGCCATCAAATTTTTGTTAATAAAATTCATAGGCCTTGGCCCGTCAAATTTTCCTGTACAAATTTTCAGTTTTCACGTAGTGCATATGGACTATCGTCTATATATAGGTCATGAATGCAGTTTATCCGGATCGTGACTACACTACAAGAAACTATGATGGTACTATTCTGAATCTCAAGAACAAAATGAAATTAAGAAAGAAAGAGTGAGACCCGTACCCTTTAGCTTTCCTTCGTGTGGGTATAGACATAGAAGTCCGGCTAGGCAGGACCATCACTTCCATTTTGAGAGCTTGCTAGCTATTTTATGATGTAGAAGCAGGTTTGTAAATTAATCCTAAAAACCAAAGGACTATTGAAACTCTGCAAATCCCTCATAAGGGTTTATGTACAAAGAACGGGCAACCCTTTTTAGGTTGTATCCAGAGACACATAAAGAGATGTTTTTATATCAAAATATATATGCTAGTCAAGTACTCGAATGAGACCTGATTCTCATCGGGACTTTAAGATAGCTACCTGAAATCAGACATGAAAATGATCGCATCCATAATGGTAGACCCAAAATCGATTAATTGATTTTGGGTAAGTTGGGTAATTGGGTACCTATTAATACCCTTACGCACATCTATCATATAGGCCTATTTGTAATTTAAAAGATTAATTAAAAGGGTTTTAAAACATTACTAAGTAAAAGTATATTTTTGAGAGTTTGAAACCTAATAAATGTGATTATTGGATCATGAGATTACAATTTCTTTGATTTTTGGTTAAAATGATCCTGATTGTATTAAGTGTAAAAATTAGGGCATTTACGGGATCTATATGTTGGTATCAAATCACTTCTACTCAGCCATCTCATTATAATAGCACATGCATTGATGGACAAAAGGACCACCTATCTATATTGAATGCATGTCCCAGTGTCACCCAAACACACAATCGGGTTCCACATGTTTATAGAGCACAAAATTCTAAGAACTTTATAAATATAATTTAAGAAATGGATTGTTTTCACCGTGGGATTTCAATTTTAAATTTGAAGTTTAATAACCGTCCATTTTAAAAGTATTAAATTGAAAAAAAAAAAAAAACCTGTTTTTCATAAAAGAAAATTCAAACCTAAATTATATTTAGAGGGAGGAGGTGTCATTTGGACGTATGTGGCAGATTACATGGTCCAAATGAGAGTCTCGGTCTAAGCTTTAAATGGTTCTTGCACCATTTTCCTAAATGTATATATTGACCCTATAATTCTTCTAGAGAAATACTTTCATGGGTCATTGCCCCACCCTTAATTTAAAGACTACAACGCGTATGGTAAACTTCTATTCTTAGCATATAAGGAATGGTTAATGTTATTAAACAATAATTACTTCTTTAAGGGAATAATTCTTAGGATATGCTTGGACAGTTTTGTAATTTCAACTTTTTTTTAATATCTAATTTCTTGTTTCTTAGGCGTTTTCAGTTTTCTTTGAGAAGTGAGGTAAGATGTTTGAAATTATACGCAGTGAGGCCAACAACTCTTTTTATTGTCAAATACATTAAAATTCATAATGTCGTGATCCATGTTTATGTGTTTGATCTTAAAGAATGGGCATGATATCCATTGACTTCGTGAAGATATTTAAAACATGAAATCTAACCGTAGAGATCCATCCAAGGGAAACATAACAAGATGAATATTTTTCCTAACCAAAGTATTTTGTGATTTAGTAGTCCCATAGGTTTTGTAAAAGTAAAACATCAAAAAATGGTTCCAAAAGTTCAATAATATGATGTGCTAAACCATAAAATAGAGCTAGCCTTGCTACAGTAATATGAAATAACAGGCAAAGTAGCACTTGAGTGTGGAGAGTCATCGATTGTCCTTTAGTGTATAATACTTGTATCTCGAGAAAAAGCATGTATGATTTTCTACATAGCTGAGTGCTATTTGGAGTGTTATTTCAGGTCACTTGTAAATTTATGAATGAAAAAAGAGTGTTGCATTAGGTTGGCAATCGGTATGAAAATCTATCATTATAAATCAAGATCAGATATTTCATTATGTAAGAGGAAAGAATCGTGCTGGAGTGACCTCAAAATTGGACCTCATATTGCACATCTTGACGTTAAAGTGGATAGAAACCATAGATGCTTTTTCACTCGTATCGCGAGAAAAAGCATCTATGGTTCTCATACACTTTCACTTTAGGGTGTGCGATGTGAGGTCCAATATTGAGGTCACTACAACATTATTCAAGAGGAAAACCTAAAAGAACATAGATGAAGACCGTGAAAATTATATGAACTCACTTTTTCTATAATAGAAAATTTGGATTTGGAGAAATTGGGAATATTATTTGTTTAGTCAAACCCTAAATCTTTTGGTTAAGGCTAATTGTTGCTAGAAAGATTTTAGATACTGATCACAGTGGAGTTTTTGTAATAAATGTATATGAATGCAGAGATTTCTCGAGAGTTATATATTCATTTGTTTGATCATCCTTATTTGGCATTATCATATAGCCATTTGTCTAACCTTCCCCCCATTCTATTTAGGGGTCTGTTTGATTCTTCATTTTTTATTTAGAAATAATTTCCTCCGTAAAATAAAATATACTATCACATTTTTTGAATTTTGGTTTAAAATTAAATCAGCCCCAATAGGAGCACCTATACACACACACACACACGTGAAGAAGCCAAGGAAAGCCGTTTTAGCGAAATAAGAAAAGAATTGAGATTTGTTGACTCACGAAAAAACATGAAATCGAATGATCGTGATTCACCTGAATATATCGATCGTTGGATTTTGTGTTTTAGTGACTTTGATGTTTTCAATGTCTTGTGTCGCTCTATCACAAAACTTTTTTAATGTTAAAACCAGTAAAAAAAAGCCTGAACTGGATTAGGTCTTTACTTAGCACTAAAGAATTGATTTAATGCTTCAAACAGAGAATCTTTATATTAGTTTAGTGTTTTTGAAGACTTTGAAAAGTCTTTCTACTACCTACCTTAGAAAAAATGGCAACAAATATATCAGACCATTTCAATAAATTCTATCAATCTCTCCATAAATATGCATGATTATAGTATTAGAATTATCACCCCTAAGAACATTGAGTGAGAAAGAATTAAGATAGAAGATAATGGGTTTTCAGTTGTTTGTAGTTTTTGTTCTCTTCGCCTCACTTTCATCCCCTTCCTTTGCCTCTGATCCTAGTCCCTTACAAGATTTTTGTGTTGCCATCGATGAGCCTAAGGATGGTACTCCTTTTCTTCTTTGTCATAGTTTTTTTAAATAATCATTACATATATATGGGTCCCGGTCAGCCCCGGTCAGCAGACACCGCTGAGGAGATAAAATTTGTCCTTTATAACTTACTAGTTTTGGATTGGACTGTTTTTTAGTGAGAATGATCTCAATTGTGAGGAGATCACCCTCACAAAATATCAGCCAATTATGAAACTTCTAACCCAATCAAAAGTGATTTATAAATTAACGGTAAAAAAACAACAATTCACAATTCTAAACCACTTTTGATGGGGTTAGAAATTTAAGAATGGGCAGATTTCTTGTGAGGATGATCTCCTCACCATATAGATCACCCTCACAAAAAATCACTTCTAACTCATATATTGAAAAATGTTTTATTTTATTTTAATTATTTTTAGCTGATCATATTGACTGATGCTTAGTTAATTTTAAATTGCAGTGTTTGTGAATGGGAAATTCTGCAAGGATCCCAAACACGTAACAGCTGAGGATTTCTTCCTTCCTGGGCTCAATATACCGGGAAACACATCGAACCAACTCGGATTCGTTGTAACTCCAGCTAATGTTGACCAGATAGCTGGACTCAACACTCTTGGGATCTCCATGGCTCGCATAGACTTTGCACCCTATGGTCTCAACCCACCCCACACACATCCCCGAGCCACTGAGATCCTAACAGTCTTGGAGGGTAGACTCTATGTCGGATTCGTCACTTCCAACGCGGATAATAACCGCCTCATCACCAAGGTCCTCAACAAGGGCGACGTGTTTGTATTCCCTATTGGGCTCATTCACTTCCAATTCAATGTTGGGCACACGAATGCGGTCGTCATTGCTGCTTTGAGCAGCCAAAACCCTGGGGTCATCACCATTGCTAATGCAGTTTTTGGTTCAAAACCACTCATCTCAGATGACGTTCTTGGCAAGGCCTTCCAAATTGACAAGAATATGGTTGATTATTTACAAGCTCAGTTTTGGATGCCCACCAAGTACTAGAACTACTATTACTTCTACCATATTTTAATATTGCAATTTGACTTGTTTTATAGATATTTATATAATAAATGATTCTGTTGTTTCTGTTTACAAACTGAATAATATAATTAAGTAGTTGGCATCTAATAAGCATATTTGTTTCCTGTTTGATTTCTTGTCTATCTTCTTTCATCTCCATTGAACTTGGGTCGATAGCCTGGATGGTTACCCATTATAGTTATAATGTAAATGAGCATACATGTATTGGGCTTGGACCCATAGCTCGCTTTATATATTGCAATGCAGTCCTGATTAACACAACAAAAAAAACATTAAACGGAGGCATTTGTACTTTTTGATAATAAAATTAAAAAAAAGACCAAAATTTGGGAGAATTTGCACCTTTCAAGATGAGGCTTCTAGGACATGAGCTCGCAACCCCAAAGTTCACTAATGAGTCAGTAACTTAGGCTGGATTTTTCATTGAATGTTTGGTAATAAGTGCGTGGGCCGTGGGATGGTCCTTTTATCTTTTTAGATAAATGTGCTTTAGTTTGTGCAATGTGTCTCTCAACGTGTAAGTGTTGACAAAATCTTATGGAGTACATCTGAGAGTTCTGGAGATCTCTTTTGCCATACTACTTGAAGAAGATCTAACCCGTTGAAACCTGAGATGGAAATCGCACCAACCTGATAGAACATTGAGGCAGAGTGATAATTCCTTTAGGAGACCGTGTACCACACGTGCCTCAGGCTACCCTACTATTATTTGTCTATAGTGTTCCTGCTTTGTTCTGATTTTATAGATCTCAATTAGCTTACCAAGGTATCTGGATTTGTTGTGGTTTGGATCTACACAGTTGGTTCAGAATCTACATTACTGGTCAATTTATTTTGTTTCTGTTTAGTTAATCTTCTTCACTTTGTATTGTTTAAATCGAATTAAGTTATGCCTAAATAGCTTTTCCCCTAACATTTAATGTCCAAAGCTCCTCACAAACCTGTTTGGGTCAGTTGGATCGACGGTTGAACAAGCAAATCATTTGATTCTTTTAGAAATGGATGTTTTTCATTTGATCTGACCCATAAAACTTATCAAGTCCTTCGGACCCAATTTTCCGGTCAGGACTAACTTTTAAATTGTTGGATGGAGGCACTTGAGGAAATTGTTTTCAAAATTGACAACTAGAAATAAACTTAAAAAATTGCATGGGTCAATGATTAGGACAAAGTGCCAAGAATGACAATTTCAACATATTAGTGATTTAGGTGTTCATTTTGCTATAATTATTTGATGTGTATTTTATAAATACCCCTTGTTAAATTGATTATACCGTAAGTCAAATGCTGCATTTTCTTGATGATTTAACAATTACATTTTGATTTTTTGCAAGGGGCAAACATGATATCACTAATTTTATGGGGGGTAATTCTAAAATACCCTTATTTGATTTTGTGGTAAATCAAGAAGATCTATTCATCTACAAAATTGATCATTGCAATATTGTGAATTGACCACTTCAACATGAAAGTAATCACTATGATATTGTAGTGATTGTCATACTATCATAGGTCATATATATATATATATAGATATAGATTTTGATTGGGCTGATATTTTGTGAGGATGATCTCTACAGTGAGTAGATCATCTTCATGAAAAATCATCCCATTCCGAAACTTCCAATCCCGTCAAAAGTGGTTTATAAGTTAATGATTCACGATACTTCATCTTGCAGATCGACTAGGGTTAGAAGTTTCATAATGTGTTGATTTTTTGTGAGGATGATCTGCTCACAGTAAAGGTCACCCTCACAAAAAAACCAGCCCATTTAGAAACTTCTAGCCCATATAACAAAAAAGACGTTGACTAGGATATTGGCTCTTGAGCCTGCCCCTATATATATTCTTTATGAAGAATGTAAGAATGTAAGAATGTAAGCAAGTCAAAGCAGCTTATTTTAAGCATAGCAAAGGAGTCCATATGGAGGCAAAAATCCAAGATTAATTGGCTTAAAGAGGGAGACCAAAACACCTGTTTAGAGGTTTGAGGAATCATAAATTGTGCTGCTAAGGGATTTTTACAAAAATTAGAGGTTTGACGAAGGAGTTCGAATATCTCTTAACATCATCTAATCCCAATGTGGATCTAGATTTGGGATCTAGATCTTCCCATTGTTTCTTCTGACTCCAATGTGAATTTGGTAAAAATCCCTAATGAGGAAGAAATCTTGAATGTGGTGAAAAAATTGAATGGAAGAGGTGCAGTTGGTCCGAATGGTTTTTCTGGCCTATTTTTTCAAAAAACTTGGTCTATCATAAAAAAAGGATCTTTTGGAAGCAGTGGGTAATTTTTTTAAAGAAAGAATCATCCCAAAAAAAATTAATTCAACATCAATTGCCCTTATTCCAAAAACCTAGGTACCTTCTTCCTTTAATCACTTCAGACCTATCAGTTTATGCAATGTTCTTTATAAGATTATCTCCAAAATCTTGATTAGGGTCCTCTTTACCGAATTTGATCTCAAAAGAGCAAAATGCCTTTGTTAGTAAGGGAGCATTTCAAATCCTCATTTTTCTGCGCTCATCAGTGGGTGCGCTTTGGGATACTTTAAAGCATCAAGAGGTCTTAGACTCCAAGTCTTTCGATTCTAGCACAGGAAGTTTTGAGGAAGGGTTTGAAGAAAGCCATGGATCTGGGTTTTATGGAAACATTTGTTGGTTCTATCTGAATAGCAAGTCCTTCACATTTTATTGTTTGCGGTTGATCTCTTAATTTTCACAAAGGCTTCAACTAAATCGTTGAATAATTTGATATTGTTATTAAACAATTATTAAAAAAATATCTGGCCAAATGATTAATGTTGAAAAGAGTCAATTTTTCTTACCGAATGATGCTCTTACTTCTCGATTTCACACCGTGAGAAACATCCTAGGTTTTAATGAGGGAATTCTCCCTTCTGAATATTTGGGAGTTCCTTTGGTCTCTTCCAAACTAACTAGAGAGAGTTGTAGTATTTTGTAATGATCCGTATGATCGTTTCAGGCTTGAATCAGTATTAGACTGTTTCATATTTTGATAGAAAATATTATAAGGAAAATGGATGGTTGGAAATCCAAGTGTCTTATCGATGGAGGAAGATTAACCCTTCTAAAGCATGTGTTAGGCATGATGCCAGTGTACCTCCTTTCTATTCTTCCAATTTTAAAATCTATTTTTGATAGGATCCTAGATCTTATAGACAGTTTTGTTCCACTTCAAGGGGGATCTTCCTCCAAATTAATTAATTAATTTTTATTGATTGCTTCTAAAAACGTATTACATCCTCCAATATATAACAAAGAAGGATTTTGACTCCAACATACAAATTTTAGACTCCTAATTTAATAAAACTTCTTAAATTAGTGAATTAGAAATAATCCTAAAATAATAAAATACTAATTATCAACTAGACTCCTAAACTACTAAATAACATAGTTGTATGGATATACTAAAATAATGTATCCTAACATCCACCCCCCCTTCAAAACGACTTGTCCTCAAGTCAGAAAATTTCAAAAGCAACTTCGTCCTTCAACATGTGCGCATTGGTCTCCAAAAGGACTAGTTGAGGTTTCTTGCAGCGATGTCCCAATTTGAAGAGTTTGTTGCAATTGAAAGAAAAACCTTTCGATTGTCACTTTGCTTGTTCTGCCCGGGAAAGTCGATTAATAGGAGGAAGCTCAGGAGGTGCCACTACGTGAAAATTGAAAAATTCGACAGAAAAAATTTACGAGCCAAGGTCCACGAATTTTCGAAACTGGATTTTGATGGTCTAGGACAATTGAAATTCTAGATATTCCTAGATTTGACGGCTTAAAGCTATCGAATTTCTCCCATCCTTCATTAATTTGACAGTTTCAATTTATCGAAAAAAAAAATTGACAATGAAAAATTTGACGCCAATTTGACCCCTTTGTCCGTCGAATTTTATGAAATTTGACAGCCCAAGACTGTCAAATTTGGCTTCTTTCAAATTGCGTGCCTTTGACTCAAGAGGTGTTGCACTACACAATGAAAAATCTTGGGTTACCTTAATCGTTTCTTCTTGGCAAGTAGCCAAGTCAATTTTTTCGATTAGTGAATTAGGCCTAAATAACTGAACTCTAGCACGTATGTCGTCACTTAAGTTTGAGACAAAACAACTAATTAAAAATAGTTCTGGTAAATTGGTAATCCAATTCGTAAGTTTTTCAAATAGGTCTATAAATTAACGAATCGTATCAATTTTTTTGAGTTTAAATAATACTGCACCCGGATTTGCAAACTCCTGAGAGCCAAAGCGAGAGCATAGGGCCTGAGTGAATTTGGTCCACAACATTAATCCAATTGAACGAGTCATCCAAGGATACCATGCTATAGCGTCTCCGATTAGGTTAATCAAGGCCACGGAAACCATCTTTTCATTGGGCAAGCCGTTTAATTGTTGATATTGTTCAACCTGAAAAATCCAACCTTTAGATCATCTCCGTCAAACCTTGGAAAATCGATACAAAGAGGACAACCTTGTATTGGTATGCCGCCTTGTTGATGTTCTACTCTTTGTTGCACATTAACAGGAGTACGTGGCACTTCCTGAACTGGTGGTTGATTTGCAACCAAAAGCTCTAGGGTGGTTTGAATCGCCCGCATCCCTTCTTTCAGCTCATGAATATTTGATCAAATTAAGTCTCAAACGAGTCGATTATCTCACTTAGCTCCTTAACAGTCACTATCTTTGGCACCAAGATCTTTTCCTTTGATACTAGATAATAGGAACCTAGATCCTATAGACAATTTTGATCCACTTCAAGGGGGATCTTCCTCCAAATTAATTAATTTATTTTTATTGATTGCTTATAAAAATGTATTACTTCCTCCAATATATATAAATGATACAAATATTAGACTCCTAATTTAATAAAACTTCCTAAATTAGTAAAATAGAAAGATTCCTAAAATGATAAAATACTAATTAGTAATTAGACTCCAAAACTATTAAATAACATAGTCGTACGAATATACTAAAATAAGGTATCCTAACAATTTTTATGGGGTAGCAATAGAGAGAGTAAGAAGATGCATCTATTAAGGTAAGACATAGTTACTAAACTAAAGCAGAAGGGAGGTTTGGGGATCCTTAGTTTCGAGGAAATCCACAAAATAGGTATGATGAACTTGTGATGGCAATTGCTTATAGAAAAGTTTTTCTGGACTGAATTTGTAAAGGGAAAATACTTAAAGAAGGAAAGCTTTTATCATGCTGTGGCAAATCCTAGGTGCTTTCTAATCTGGAGGTCTATGGTTAAGTTATGCCAATTATGTTAAAATATTCCAGATTTTTGGTTGACAATGGTTCTAACATTTCCTTTATGTTTCATAATTGGAGGTGTAATGGCACTTTGGTAGAGTAGTTTCCAAATGCAAAAGACCTTACTACCTTGGGGGATGTGTGGAATGATGTGTTAGCCCCGATTCTCGCGCGTATGAATAAAATCCTGATTTTTAGAGCTATTGAGATGGTTCACTTTATCTTCAACATGTTTCTTGTAGTTAGGCAATATGACTCACAAATAAATCCGAGTGTGGCAACTAACCAAGACGTGAATTTGTGCTTGATGGAAGGCTCGATCAAGATTGATTATTTTAAGCTCCGTTTAGTCCCCAAATTGCTCACTCTCAATCTCTCCTTCAGTTTACGCAATCTATTAGAGTGAATATGAGTTTTGGAAGTGCCAATCGAGACGAAAAAATTGCAGTGGAAGAGTGTGAAAATCAATGGCTGGAGGTATGTTTTTTATATAATTTTTTGGGAATTTTTAGATTACGATTCTCCTTAATTTTTATTTCCACATTTTTGATAGTCGATTTTAAGAATTAACATTTGGTATCAGAGTCTTAAAGAACTTCTACTTTGCTATTGTTATGCATTTGAAGATATGTAATTCTCGGTATTGGCCGAAATTTTATTTTAAAATTTTAGTTTGATGCATATTGGAGTTAGAAATCATTAAGAAATTATATTTCTAAATTTTCTGTGTCTTTTAAGCTATAATTTTGGCATTAAATTTTTTTTTTTTCGGACAGTGTTTTGGCTGTTGGGTTGCATCAAAATCGGGTTGAAAGGATCTGGCTGAAAGTTGAAGACGACCAATTTATATAAATAAAATAAAAATAAATAAATAAATAAATTTTAAAAATTTTGGCATTTATTTACAAACATGTCTATTTTTTCTTTTATTATTTATTTATTTATTTATGCATATGATACTTAGTTTGTTTAATTGTATGCAATTTATATTAATAATAATAATAAAATTTTAATTAAAATTGTGCAAAACCTAAATTAATTATGCTCATATTTATTTATTTGCATGAGTTAGTTATTCTACTTAAATTAATTATACAAAATTTTGGATGAATATATATGGTTTGAAAGTATGAAATTAAAGTGATATGCATAATATATTATTTCTAAATTTTACAATATTTATGTTTGAAATTATAGGAATGATTATGCATAATATTGACATGTTAGTTTTAGTTATTTTTTATGCAAACCAATATTTTAAGCATAAAAGAATAATGTCTAGGTGCTCCATATAATTTTAGTTAATTAGAGAATGGCTACAACATCTTTAATTAAATAAAACTATAATTAATTACGATCACATAAAGATTATTTAGACATTAATTATAATTAATTATACTTAATATAATAAATTTTATCCCATTGGAGTTTTTGTTATACTTATATAATTAATTAGGATAAAATATCAAATTTTTTATAACTTACCCACAGGAATTATGAATTAATAATTTGGTAGTTTTATCATAAATTTTAATCTAATATATAATATATATCAAATTATAATTATGAATTAAGTAAATAATTTGATAAATTCTATCATAAAGAATGATTGAATCTTTTGAATTAAAAATTTAGCCCCTATGCAATTTTTTGTTATTAGATTCAATTTTTAAGCACGATTTACATTAATAAAATATGAAATTTTTATTTAGGTCTCAATTTTAATATAAACATGTAATTTTTAATTTATGCAGCTTCACAAACTACAAATTTTTCTGATATCCAATATGATATTCTTGAATTAAAGGGTGACAATTATAAAATATGAAAAAAAAGAATTTTTCTTCACTTAGGGTGGATGGACATTGATTATGCTAATAAGAAAGACGAGCCACCTGCAATTTCTGATGCTAGCTTTACAGTGGACATTATATTTTATGAAAAATGGGAGTGATCTAATCGCCTCAACATAATGTTCATTAAGACAAAAATCTCTACAGGTATTCGTGGTTTTATGGATTAGCATGACAATGTCCGGGACTTGTTGAAAGTCATTGATAATCAATTCCTCATTTCAGACAAGGCACTCACAAGTATCATAATCATGAAGTTCTTATCCCTAAGGCTCACTAGTGTCAAAGGTGTTCACGAGCACATCATGCATATAAGGGATATTACGGCTCAATTAAAGAATCTCGAGGTTAAAATGTCGGAGTCGTTTCTGGTACGTTACATTTTGAATGCCCTTCCACATTAATGTAGGACCTTCAAAATTTCTTACAACACACATAATGACAAATGGTTAATTAATGAACTCATAACCATGTGTGTTCAAGAGGAAGAGAAACTAATGATGAAATTGGGGTGAGAGTGCAATGCTGGCTACGCGAGGAAATGGCAAATCTCAGGCTAATTAGAAAGGAAAAGGTAAAATATTTCCCCAAGCTGATATCAAGAAAATTTTCAAATATTTCTTCTATAAAAAGATGAGACACGTGAAGAAGGAATGTGCCAAATTTAAGAAATGGCTTGAGGAGAACGGTAATTCAATCTCGTTTGGTTGTTATGAATCTAATAAGGTTAATGTAAATATTAACACATGGTGGATTGATTCTGAATCAACAATTCACATTTCAAATTTCTTGTATGGTTTGTAAAACCTAAGGAAGCTAGTGGGAAGTGAGCAAAACATCTTATTCGAAAACAAGATAGGCTCACATGTGGAGACTATAGGTATATGCTGTTTAACTCTAAGTAGTGGTTTTGTTTTAGAGTTAGAAAAGACCTTTTATGTTTCAAGTTTTTCTAGAAACTTAATTTCAGTTTCAAAACTTGTACATTTTGGATATTCTTTTCCCTTTTCAAAAATATCTTTTAATTTATTTTACAAATCTGATTGCGTTGGGAATGATATTTTGTCTAAAGGTATGTATTGCATTAATTTAAAAAATAATGCCACTCATAATGCTATACATGTTCAAACTAGCACCAAAAGATGTGTTATTAATGGGGATTCCTCTACATTATGGCATCGGAGATTAGGTCATATCTCCATAGAAAGAATTAAAAGATTACTAAATGAATTTTGAGACTTGTGTGAACTGCATAAAGAGAAAGCAGACCAACAAGTCAAAAAAATGTGCTAATAGGAGTTTGTCCATATTATAAATCATACACACTGATATATGTAGTCTAGACAAAAACTCATATGGTTATAAATACTTCATTTTCTTCATAGATAATTATTTACGATATATGTATCTCTACATACTTCATAATAAGAACGAACCATTAGATGCCTTTAAAATCTTTAAGGCTGAAGTAAGGAAACAATGCGGCAAGCAAATTAAGATCATGATATCAGATAGAGGTGGAGAATATTATGATAGATACATAGATGCTGGATAAGTACTTGGGCCATTTGCAAAGCTTCTTTAAGAGCATGGGATTATTGCCCAATACACTATACATGGTTCACCAGACCAGAATGGTATAGTAGAAAGAAGAAATTGAACATTATTGGAAATTGTGTGGAGTATGCTAAGGAATTCCAATCTTTCTAATTCCTTTTGGGCTGAAGCACTTAAGACGATAGTATATATATTAAATCGAGTTCCAACAAAGGGTGTTCCTAAAATACCATTTGAATTATGAAAATGTTGAAAATCGAATTTGTGACATATGCACGTTAGGGGATGCCCGGCTGAAGTAAGAATTTATAATCTACAAAAAAAAGAAGCAGGATGCAAGGACTATTAGTGGGTATTTCATTGGATATGCTGAAAGGTCTAAAGGTTACAGATTTTTTTGTCCATCTTATAGCATTGGGATTGTGAAATCAAGAAATGCAAAGTTTCTTGAAAAATACTTGATCAATACGAGCGATCAAATCAGGACTATAGGTTCTGAGAATGATCATTCATAATCTCAACCTTTCACTTCAGGTGATAGATTGGTTGTTGTTCACAGTACCCCTCAAGTATAAACTGGTGTTGAATAACTAATCATTGAAGTTTCACAAGCTGTTGATAACATTCTAGTAGATTAGGTTGTTTAAAAGTTGCTCAATACTTCTAAACAACGAGTTGAACCTCATACTTCTGAGGAAGATGATGATGCGACATTAAGAAGTACCAAGTAGACCTTAACTGCCACTTCCACTATGGAAGTCGAGTTCGTTTCTTATTTTGAGGTTATTTCGCATCGTGTATGGCTTAAAAGTTTTATATCTTGGCTTATAATTATAGATCTATCTCTAGGCCATTGAGAATGTATTGCGACAATTCAGCTACTGATTTCATGGCTATGAACAACAAAAGTGGAACTCAAAAAAAATAAATCGACATTAAGTATTTAGCCATAAGGGAACGTGTTAAACAAAATAGTCATTGAACACGTTAGCATTGAACTGATGATCGTTGATTTCTTGACTAAAGGCATGCCACCGTTGAAATTCAAGGATCATGTAGTGAATATGGGACTTGATTCTATTATGTAGTTTTTTATTGAATGTACAATATTATTTAATGAAACTCTTATGATTATAATGTTTTCTCATATTTATGTGCACCTTAATTTATTTTGAGAAACCTCATTTGTGTAGGACCAGAATAAACATAAGGTTTATTCATTAAGAAATGTTACCACATAAAGTATAATATTAAGAAATAAATACATTGTAATACATGGAAGGTAATACTCGTCATTAGAAGACTTATCGCCATGATTCATATATTTATTACTTAATACATATTATCGATGGATTTAAGATAAGACATTTCTACTGTAGACCAAGTAGGAGAATGTTAGCCCCAATTCTTGAGCACACGAATAAAATCCTGATTTTCGGAGCTAATGAGATGGTCCACTTTGTCTTCAACACGTTTCTTGTAGTTAGGAAATGTGACTCACGAACATATCCAAGTGTGACAACTAACCAAGATGTGAACGAGTGCTTGATGGAAGCCTTGATCAAGATTGGTTATTTTAAGCTTCATTTGGTCTCCAAACTCCTCACTCTCAATCTCTCCTTCAGTCTACACCATCTATTAGAGTGAATTTGAGTTTTGCATGTACCAATCGAGATGGAAAAATCGTTGTGGAAGAGTGTGAAAATCAATGGTTGGAGGTATGTTTTTTATATAATTTTTTGGGCATTTTCAAATTACGATTCTCCTTAATTTTTATTTCCGCATTTTTGAGAATAGATTTTGAGAATTAACTTGATGGTGTTTGGGATTTTTCAAAACTAGAAAGCATATATGGTTCAGTGGTAGTTGATTTCTGCAGATCCATTTCGGTGGGAAAATGTAGGATAAATAAATCAATTTGGACCCCTCATGTGAATGAAATTTTCTCTTCTTCCTCAGCTTGGAGATGTATCCGAACTATGGGGAGAGTTAATTGGAAATGGAATTTGATATGGAATTTAAAACTTCCTACGAAAATTCAAATGTTTGGTTGGAAAGTTCATCACCGAATTTTCTCTGCTGATTCTTTTAGAAGAAGATGCAGGCTGCACCTTCCATTTCAATGCTCTCTTTGTAAAGGTGTTGAGGAAGATGTAAAACACCTTTTTTTAGAGTGTTCTCACACTAAGAGGGTATGGAATCATTTTTGCAGCATTCATGGGTTTTTAAAACTATATGGGGGTTTAAACTTGTTTGTTTTAGATTTGTCCACATTGGTGAATTATCCTATTTCTAAGATGGTTCTGTGGTTATTGCTATGGGAGATTTGGTTATCTCGAAAACGCGCCATTTTCGATGGAAAACTAAAACTAGTTACAGAAGTCATTATATGTATTTCAACAATGGTTAAACGAGTTGGAAAATTTGTACACTTCAAAGCCTTTTCGTCCTCCAAGAATTAAATTGGTTGTTTAGAAGTAACCTTTATTAGGGTGGATCAAATTGAATGTGGATGGATCCTGTATTGGACATCCAGGCCATGTTGGAGCAGAAGGCACATTAAGGAATCGTAATGGTCTTCTTATCAAAGTGGGCAGTTTTGTCTCAGCAATGGAACAAATAATATGGATGAGTTTTGTGCTCTTCTTCTTGGTCTTCAGCTAGTTTAGTTAGAAGGTTGCAAGCTTATGATTGAATCAGACTCAAAGCTCCTTGTTAATGAGCTAAAAGGAGGGAGGATTCCTTGGCATTTAGAGTTCGTTCTAACCAAAAGTCGATTTATTTTGAATAAGATTGAATGGGATATTCGACATGTATTTGGGGAAGCAAACGAAGTGGCTGATGCCCTTGCAAATTTTGCTACTTCCACTTTGTCTTGTGAAGTTTTTGAATCTGTAGAAGTTCTTCCTTTTTTGGCCCATAAGGTGTTTGTTGGAGATCAAATAGGTTTCCCAAACATAAGGCATTTGTAAATTCTCTTTTTTCTTTCTAGTAAATTCTTTTGCTTGCTTATCAATATATGTATATATAGGGTCGACTTCAATAGCCAAATTCCTAGACAATATTATTTTATATGTGGTAAAAGTTTTGGAATGGGCTGTTTTTTTGTGGAGATGATATCTATGATGAGGCACTACAACATTTCTGACCTACAGCGGCGGATTTTTCCGCTACTACATGGTATTTTTTCCACCGGTAAAAGCTATTGCGACAATGAGTAGCGGATACAAAATCCGACGTCATTGCCTCGATCGCTAGATTTAGCAGCGGATAACTTTTTCCGTTGTTGCAGGTAATAACTATAGCGGCGCATATTCATATCCGTTGCAATAGGTCATTTTCTTAATAAATATAATATAATACATATATTGGCGGATATTAATATTCGTTGCCATAGGTCACTTTAAAAAAATAAAAAATATACACATATGGCGACGGATATTAATATCCACTGCAATATGATTGTTCCAAAATAAAATAAAATATAACACATATAACGGTGGATATTAATATCTGCAGCAATAGCTATTTTAAAAAAAAATAAAATATAAGACATATAGCGGTAGATATTAATATCCGCTGCAATAGATCCTTTAAAAAATAAAAAAATAAAACATATAGTGGCGGATATTAATATCCGCTGCAATAGATAATTTTTTTAATATATATACATACATATATATATATATATATATATATATATATTATATATATATATATATATATATATATATATTACTTTTAACCTATGTCCTCCAACCTGCATACATTGAAAACAAATATACAATAAATTTATTGTTTTCGAGATCCACCAAGAGTTTTGAAAAAAAAAAACTTTTTTTTGTACTTACTCGCATATCATACAGAAGCCAAATGAATATCATAAATGGTATTTTCGTACTTGCATTTATATTTTGATACATTCCTAGGCACATTTATATTTTTGATGGAAGATATATGTTTTTAGTAATTTATAAAATAAGAGATTGAGGAATACAACAGAGTCTATTGCCTCCTTTTTCCCATCATCGTTTCGGTTCCAATGGTAGAATGCATGTGTTCTGTTCTTTATCTCTAATATGGAATGACAATAACTGGCTTCCTTGAATGCTGAGTAATCCAGTTGTGGGTCTCTAAACCTACAAAACCAAACAATCATTTAAAGTGAGGGCGCTGTGACAGAGGAATAAAGAATATTATATAGAAGACAAAAGAAGAGCACGTTAAGTATCTTAGTGAGGAAACACAATGTCATCAAAACATAAGAATAATAAGAGAACTTCTGAGCCATGATGTATAACTTACTTCCTTGCAAGACCTTGATTTCCACCATCACCAACAGTTATGTACACGGGAGTTGATTTGTCGGGAATGGGATAACGATCACCACTTGATATATTGTAGTGTATGTGGGAGATGCGATGTTGCAAGATAACTATATTTCTTTTTACTGACCATGGCCCATTTAATTTTCTACAAATTTTCCATGTCAACACCATGTCATATGCACATTTAAGATACTAGTCGACAACCTTCTTTAAATAAATCTTAATTTACTCAAATATTCTATTTTTAACTATTATTTGTATACTGTTTGCATGATTTTAATGTATATTAGCTTATTTAAATACATTATCTCTAACTATTGAACTTGTAGATACGTGGTTTTCGTCATTAGGACTGTCACGTCTACGAAGATTTGGAGTCGTCACCATTCAAGTTGTAAGTGGGTGTGAATGGTCATTCGATGTACATTTTTGCAAAAAGTGACATTTTTTGGCTTTAGTGACTCACAATGGATAAGGGTTGGTCGAACCTAGAGATTTGGGTAAGCGGCTCAGTTGGAGAAAAGAGAAGGGGTTAGGCACCCTTTTCTCTTCGCCAAGTGGTGGTAACCTCTACGTAACTCGGTTCTTTTGATTTAAAATAAATAATAAAAAAAAGTGCCACGCGGGTGCATTTGTACCCTAGATGGGATTCGTTTTTGTCCCGAACATAGGATCATCTCATTGATGGAGATGATCCTTGTAAATCTAAGTCTTAAAGGCCCTTCATTTTAAAATAAAATAAAAAAGGGAAGGAAGGGATTTTAGAAGAGGGAGGAGGAGAGGATAGAGAGAGAGAGAGGGGGGGTGTACTACAAACCCACCTTGTATCTTCAAGATCACTTTTCTTTTCCTTCTTTCTTCTTCTTCTTCTATGCTTCTTAGGTCCTTAATGGCATATGGGAGAATGTACCATTTTGTTTTTGTAGAAGATTAGTATGAGATTTGATGAGAGATGATGAGAGATTTTAGTTTTTTTTTTTTTTTTGTGTAAGACTTGGTGAAACTTGGTAATAATTGGTAACCCCTTTAGGAAGGAGGGGAGGGGTATTTGTAGGAGTTGGGAGGAGGTTTGGGTACAATGGGGTGAAAACTTGAAAGGAAGGAAAATGGCATGGGTATTTGAAGTGGAGGGTATGAAATTTTGAGTGTAAGGAAGGGTATTTGTGTAATGAGGGAAATGGATAGTGTTTTAACCCAAATGGTTTGGATTCTACCCAAATCCATTTGGGTAGAGTGTTTGGTGGGATGAGATGAGTGATGGTTGATGGGGGGAGTGGGGGTGTAAGAGGGTTGTTTGAAAAAGGAGTGTTAGGTTGATAAAAAGGGTAAGGTGTTTAGATTTGGAGGGATGGGTAGTGTAAGAGATTGGTTGATTGGATTTTGGGAGGATAAAAGGGGATGATGCCATGTGGCAATCATGATGGAAGGATGAGGTGATGAGATTGATTGATTGGTTGATGGGGATTGTTTGATTAGAGAGAGAAGTGTGGGTTAGTTAGTTGATGATGAGAGAAGTATGGGTTGAGGTGATTTTATTGGAGTGTTTTAAAGAAGATGATGGGTAGAGATATGGGTGGTGATGTGGGTGGTTGATGATGTTAGATAATGGTGATGGATTAGGGTATGGGTTGAGGTGTGGGTGGTTGATGATGTTAGAGGATGGGGATTGGTTAGGTTAAGGTAAGGTATGGGTTGAGGTGATTTTGGAAGGAAGTGATGTGTTAGATGAGTTGTTTAGAGAATGGTGATGGGGATGGGTGATGAGATGAGGGAGGTGAAGGGTGGTGATGACATGTGTCATCTTTGATGTAGGGAGGGTGATTGGTTGATGTGAGTGATGGATAATGGGTTAAGGTTATGGGTTGGATAATGAGTTGTATATGGGTGGGATTTTGTGGGCCTTGAGGTGTATTGGGCTTGGGTTTAGGAGGGTTGTGTGTTGTTGTGGATTGGGTAAGGCTTATCTTGGATTGGATTTTGAGAAGGGAAGTTGTTTTTAAGGCTTAGAAGGTATGAGATTAATTTTGGGTTAAGGGTAAGGTAGGAAATGAATTTAGGAAAGAGTTGAGGCTTTGTGGGCTTTAGGTGGGTTTAGGGTATTTGCGAATTTCGAGGCGGAGTTGTGGGTGATAGATGAAGGGTAGGTCTCCCAAGTCTCACCTTTTTAATATTTTAATTTTTTTGTATTTTCCTTGATGTTATTGATTTGATCAAAAATATCACGTGTTTGGCAATTTGGGCCCATTGGAGAATTTATCGATTTTTGTGGATATAAGTGTGGAGCGGCGAACGTTGGGATGACGTGGGATGAGTCCAATCCCTTTGATGGATCCTTTAGACTATTGGGTGGTCTTAGGGGCATCGATTTAATCGAAATTACCATTTTTTAATGTTTTGGGCCTTAGAGGCCTGTTGGCCAATTTTGTCGAAAATCGATGTTTTGAGTGGAGCGGGGTAGAAAGGAGATAGCCGAATCCTTTTGGTGGACCTACTAACCCATTGAAAGGTGTTAGAAGCTTGGATTTTGGCAAAAATGTCAGATTTTAATGTTTCGGGCCTTTAAGGCCCGTTGGCCAAATTTATTGGAAAAACATTGTTTTTGGGCCCTTTTGAGTAAGGGCCCGTTCAAATTGGGGTGTCTCCAGAACTCAAGGTGGATGATTATCAATAACATTCATGTTTTGTAGATTATGTAGCTTGGCTATGTCATTTGGCAAGAAACCCTTCAGTCCTTGATTGTTAAGACCCCTAAAAATGAAATAACAAAAAATAAATTGATTATTCAAACATAAAATATGATTAATGCAAAATAAATTTAAATCATTGACATTAAGTAAGACTATCTAAATGTGCATATTAGAAAGACCAACCATTCCAAAAATTTCTATGTACTAAGAAGCATGAAAAGTTATAACTGGTGCCTATAAATATATGAATCACAACGTGATTTATTAACATGTCAATTAGTATTCGTATGTTGTAAAACCCCAAATTTTTTATTTGTATCTTGAGAAAAAAGAAATAGTGAAAATTTGAGAAAATTCTGAAAGTGGGAATTAGGATAAAAATTTAGGATATTTTTGATCATTTTTAATGAAATCTGACTTACCATTGGATTTAAAATGATCGAAAAATATACTTTAGCCTATAAGCATGCTCAAATGCGAGTCCGAACAAAAAAGTTACAAAATCCTTGATTTTCAAGTCGTACTAGGCCAAAATAATGATTTTTTGTTAGACTAAGAATTTTTAAAATTCAATCACACTATTGGATTCATAACAAAAAATTAGAGAAAATTGACTATTTACTTGTCATTTTTGGAGTCCAAAAAGTCAAATTATCGTAAAAAATGAAAACAACGTCAATTTTAGGGTCTCATCGGGATGAAAAAGTAAATTTTTGTTAAAGACATATTTTGTAGAATTAGATAAAATAGAGTATTCATTCGTCACTTTTGAAGTTCAGACGATCAAGTTATTGTCGAATGAAATAATAGGTAAAATACCGATTTCGTACCGCAGTTATATAAATAATTTTTTTAAATCCAAAATACTATTCATCATCTGATTTCATCCAAAAACCAGCTGTGATTTAAAAAAAAAATTAGGTTTTTTCAAAATTTCAAACTCCGATTCACCGCGAACGGTTCATCTTCGACTTTCGATGTAGAAGGGAAAATTGTCCGCAGCCTCGTTCTCTACAAAATCTACTCAATTTTCTTTCGTTTTCTCTCATTTTTCACCCTGTATCATTAAAAATCAGTCGTATATATATACGGGGGTTTCAAAACTTCGACCCTAGATTTCATCTGTTTTGAAGTCAAACCGTCATCCGTTGTTGAAAAGAGAAATGACAACAACATCGAAATCTTCGAAACCATCAGGCCAAATTTCAAAATCAACCATCTTGAAATTTGATCTATCTCAATTTTTGCCCACGCATTTCAATTTTGTCAAATATATATTGGTAAGGACTCTCAATTTCTATTGATAACTGTAGATTGTGAAAACTGCATTTAGATTTTTTATCAAAAATTTGTATTGAGTTTAAAAATTGTAGAATTCTTTTTGTTATTTCAAATTCACGCGAGAACTTGCATATTTGATATGTTAATTATATTTTATAACAAATTATACGTGGGTAGGATATTTCATCGGGTTATTTCCGTCAGTTGGGTTCTGTGCACTACTTAAACCATGTTTTGATCTAAGTTTTGTATTTTTTCAATGTTATTAAAAAAATAAATTTAATAGTTGAAAAAATGATTTAATATTCAGTGAACTCATATTAAGTTAATGAAGATCAGAAAGTGAATATATTTTTTTCGAAAGATTGAGAGTACAAAAATTGGAAAAAGGAAAAAATGGGATGAAATTGTAAAATGTCAGAATCACACCCGACGGGTGATGTCTGTATTTTACATCCGAAAAGATGGGATGTCACACCCCATGCACGTGCCAATTTGGGCCCGTGATCAGTTGGGATAGCGGTGTGGTAATAGTGTTAACATGGCAGGCTCAATGAGCTGACACGTGGCTGCGGGTAAGAAAAACCTCCAATGAGTGATGTCTGCATTTTACATTGTGTGTTGTGTGTAGATTGGTGAACGGATATCTAGGGATAATGATTGGTTGCATGTTTATTTAAATTCTATTGACGTAGAGGCTCCGAATTCTGTTATTTATTTTAGGCCAAGTAGCCATAGTTGCAAAGTAGGAAATTGGATATCTATTCTCAACTTTATATTGTTAATTTCTTTTTTTATTTTCAAATGAAAATAATATATATATATATATATATAGTTATTTTGTGAGATGTTAAAGAGTCTATAAATGCCAGAAGGGATAGTATGTCAAATCATTCGAAGTGGCGTATTATCTTGAGATGTACGGTAGGGACCACCAAGCTCATACGTGGTATGGGATGCATATGAGAGTGAAGTCACAACTGGAATCCTGGTTTATTCCTTTCTATCTTTACCAGTGAACTTGTAATGTAAAGGTGGTCGTATAAGAATGGTTTGTATATTTGAGAATCACATACATGCCTGATAGGCATAGACGAAGATGATTAGTCAATGATTACTAACAATCTATAGTAGTCGAACGTTCTGACACATCGAAAAGATAACCATTGCTTATGATTATGTTAAAAAGTCAGCCTTAACCGGATAAATGGTCCCATAAATGTGGTAAACAGTGACCAACTACAAAATCAGGAACTAATACTTTATTATGAAACATCATATCTCGATTGGGAGCGATCCAATCGTGAATCCCAACTCTTTAATTCCACTACTCCACCATTGTGTATTATGTATCTGTTGCCTTATTTTGATATTTAAAATGAAATGCATGTTTAATATTTCTATTTGGTTAATTAGATTTGTGTAAAAAGAAAATGTTATAGTAAGTACTGTTGATTAATGTAATGTGAGTTTTAAAATGTTTAGTTGCTTATCCCTAGCTATATGTACTAGTTAATCGTAGTTTCTTCTGTAAAACTTTGCATATTTTAAAATGATTCAATATGTTTATTCGTTCATATTAGGAGAAATTATTGACAGAAATTGTTTACTTCCCTACTGGGTAACCATTGTTACTCACCATTTCCTTATCTATTTTTTAATTTTAGATCGGAAGTTTGGCGAAGTAGATGTAAAAAATGAGTGAGGACTATCTGGTAGGTTAGATAGACGACAAGAGTTTGTTACCTGATGAGTAGTGGGGTTATACCCCCTAGTAGTGTTAGTTTGTTCAGGTAGTATTATAGGTCTTATATTGAGCATTAGGACTTTTATTAAAGTGATGAATGCCTGTATAATCCTTTATTTTGATTATCCTTCCACACTCTGATCTATCGTATATTATTAGATGTATATATGCTTCCGCTTGTATTATATTTTGCATGTATATATGCAGGATAATGTATGTCGTTTATCAGGTATAGAGGGCCCCACCCTTATATGGTAAGCTAAGGCTATAGAAGGCCCCACCCTTATATTAAAAGCTACTAATTTCGAAAATAACAAAGATTCAAATCCTCCAAGAGGATGTTGTACAACTCCAAAGGAGGATTGTCACTACAATCCAATTGGAAATATTTTAATTTTATAAAAATTGGAATATTCTAGAATACAGGCTTCAAACATATTTGTGTACCTTAATTTTGGGTTCTATGTATACCAATTTCGATTCTGATTAAATGAGTACAAACCTTTATTTACTTGCCCATTAAGTTGTTGTGGGTCATACATTGTGAGGGGCATGGGCTAAATAATGACAAAAAAGCCAAAATACTCCTAACATTTAAGGGAGACATTTTTGTCAAAAGTTTTTCATCTTGTTTAATATTATTGCATGTGAGCCTACAATCCTTCCTACTTCTTTGTGCTAGATTAGTAGGTACAATGTTACATAATTGTCTTTGTATGTTTGGATGACCTCAATACTTTCTCATGGCATATATTCTTTTCCAGATCCAAAATTTTCACTTTTCGGGTTTGGGAATTGGGTTCTTCTTCTAGCCAACTTGGTGCACATGATGATGATCAAGTGGGCCCAATGTAGAAGATTCTTATATTGTACATTCCATTAAAAAATAATGAATATCATCAGACCTCTAGATTAGCAGTGTGGCCTGTTTGGATGTAGAATCAAAATGATCAAAAATTTTTTTTTTTTTGGAGTTATGATAATTTGACTTACCCATGTGGCATATTCAATCTAGATATCTCATTTTTATAGAGCAATCATCAATTTAATAGATTAGATCACTGTTAAGTTTTGGGCGCTCAAAATTCCTACCATGGGTTTCCCAAATCTCCAAAAACCACAGCACCCCCATACTTTTTATTAGAGACCTTGGTTGCAGATGGGGTTCTTAATATGATCTTTATATTTTTGCCCTATTCTTAACTCCCTATTTATACATGGTGATATCTCCAATAGTTTTTACGATGAACAAAATCTTAGGAGACCAATAATTTTGAGTCTTTATAGCAGTCCCTCTGACACCGAAGAACACACATTCATCGCTTCCAACGGGTTGACCATTCTTAGGATTTGGGGTGGAGTATGAAATTCTATTTCTTGGTGATAGTTTTGCACATATTGAAAAATTGCTTGCACCAAAAGAATATCAAGTCTAAAATGCTAATGATATCATCTTGCAAGAATTGTTCCTTCCCTTTAAAATGACATCCATTCCTTTGTTTCTATAAACCCCAATAA
The DNA here is from genome assembly GCF_017979445.1 of Akebia trifoliata. Taxonomy (NCBI): domain Eukaryota; kingdom Viridiplantae; phylum Streptophyta; class Magnoliopsida; order Ranunculales; family Lardizabalaceae; genus Akebia; species Akebia trifoliata. The sequence continues at coordinate 3,862,757 of NC_141375.1, read as the reverse complement.
ATGGCACAAGTTTCAAAAGAAACATCCCATTCGAAAAAGACGTAACTTGCTAGTATAGGAGAATGTTCAACACAAAACATGATGACATGAAGAAATATTGAACAATGAGAGAAAATCAGACCTCATTGAGGAAGCAAATTCACAACCCACTAACAAGTGAAAAATCCAAAATGATTAAATCCCTCAACTTATGGTGATACATTGTAAGGACTTTTTTTTTCGTAGCCACTATTCACAAAAAGAAAGAAACTTTTGTGAGGATCAATTGATACTACACCACCACTACGTGAAAAAAGGGATTAATTTGATGCTAAGGTCCATCAAATTTAGCCCTTTTTCATGTAGAATTTATAAGAGTTAGGTTGAATTTACCCCTTTTTTCACGTAATACAGAGGCTGGGAAGGAAGCCTCCGGGACATCGATAAGGGGAGAGTAAAAAGACCTCACTGAGAAAATACAATCTTTATTGCCTTCCCACACATCCTTTGATTTTCCACTGGGGTTGGACATTTAACTATTAAACTGTACTCACAAACACTTCAGATTTAGATTACAAAGTTTGCATCATACACGCAATGGACTTATAAAAATTTATGAAAATAAAATCTTAAATTGAATCCCACTTGATCAGCTGACTCAACACCAAAAAAACCTCCTAATCGTCGATCAAATACATCATAGGTAACCCATAAAATGAATACACCAAAAGGTTATAATACTAAGGTATTGGTGTGATACACCATAATAATAGATTGACTTATTGGTTGATCTCAAGACTTATGTATTTCTAGGTAATATGCAAAATGCCAACCTAACCAATTAGGAGGGGTTGCAGCAAAACCAGAAAAGGAGGAAATGGTTTCCCCCCCCCCCCCCCCCCCATTGAGGTTGCCAACAGAATGGAAGGTTGAAGTCCAGCCTTCAACTATATTTGATAACCCAATGATATGGATTGCACCATGGATTAGATATAACCATGTTGAAGTGTTCAATCAGGAACTCAATTGGATCACAGAGGGCAATCAAATGTGTGTTAAAGTAATTACACCTTCAAAGCAATATAGCAATTACCCGGGTAGTATTCTACAGAATTTAAATATTTCTTATCTATTCACGAGTGTAACTTACACTCGATTTAAGAACACAAATAATGGCTAGATGCATTTAATTCATGTTTATTAGATATAATAACTTTACACCAGTTCTCTTATAACCATAAGATATGTTGGGAAAAAGACTAAATAACCAACTAGAAGCATATATCAACAATGTGAGTAGCTAAGATCCAATTGGAAAAACAAGAACTATGAACCTATACATGCCTTTACACTTCGGGCAATCTATATCTAAAGAAAGATGAAACTTTAACTTAAAAAAGTACAGATAAAAATAGTTTCACAAAATAAACAAAGTTTGAAATTTATAAAAAGAACTTTTAGAAAATTTGAAATTTTGATTGTGTAGATATGAATCATCTCTACAGAAACATAATGATTCCACCATGTAATTGTGATATCCTCATGACACAAGAAGAATGACCTGTCAGAACATCATCAAATTTATAAACATCCCTGTAGACACCCCATTTTTGCACTCGCCTGATTAATCAACTCGTCAACCCGATCGCAATGATTCCCAATGATGGATGTGTATTCCGTTACTTTATTTTGTTACCAGATATGTTTCAGAAATCCGGATGAGGTATCTCGAACTGACAAAACCTTAGAAACCACGCTACGCTAGGAAAACACAACCCCAGAAACATAGAAATCATCATCTTGCAGACCAAAAAGAAGCTTCACGATAAAAATCACTAAAAATTGATCAAATTACCAAAATACCCCTGACATCAAAACAACCCTAGAGCCTACGTTACGCTTAGGAAAACTCTCTCGAACACATAAAATAACAAATTGAAACCAAATAAATCATTTCACCAATTTTAACAGAATTCGACAAAATTACGAAAATACCCCTCATAAAGTTCACGACCATTTCACACAAAAAATTTCATAAATAACACAAACCAATATTTCCATTGAATTCCTTACGAAAAATCGATTCTAAAATATCCTAGAACATTAAAAACTGACTTAAAACGTGAAAAGTCCTCTCCGGGGGCAAAACGGTAATTTCACAATTTTCATGATAAAAAATTTCGAAATTAATAAATAAAACATTAAATAATTAAATTGAAACATTAATAAAATTAATTTAAAATTTTGAATTAAAAAAATCGATCAATCGGGCTCTCAAGCAAAATTGTTGAGGGTTCGTGAGATATTTCTTTAAGGACCCTCAATTTGGGGGTCCAAAGAATTAAAGATATTTTAGAGGGGGGTTCTCCAAAAATTAAAAGTAAATCAAGCAAGACTAAAGTCAAGGTATTAAAGTCAATCAAGTGAGACTGAAGTCAAAATTAAAGTCAATTAAGCAAGACTAAAGTCAAGATATTGAAAGTCAATCAATTAAGACTAAAGTCAAAACATTAAAAGTCAATCAAATAAGACCAAAAGTCATAATAGAGATCAAATTAAATAATAACTCTATCTAATAGAGTTCTAACTTAAAAATAATTCTACCTAAAACAATTTGAATTAAAACACAATTCTACCTAAAACAATTCTAATTAAAACACAATTCTACTTAAAACAAGTCAAACTAAAACACAACTCTAATTAAAAGATCTCTAATTAAATACTAACTCTATCCAAATCAACCCCTAAAAACATCTATAAATAGAGGTGCTCACACCCTATTTTCGTATCAAATCATAAACCCTAAGAGAAGTAGGTCTAGAAGCCCTCTTAGCCCCCCATAAACCCTAGTTTTGGAGCCCCAACTCCTTAGCTAACATCCCTCCTTCAATTTTAGTCTAGAAAACACCCAAAAGCCTTCTAAAAACATCCCCAAATCCGCAACGAACTTGAAGAGTTCAGATTCAAAAAACAAGGAGATACCTTGCCTCGGAGATCCGAAGTCAAATCCAGAAGCAGAACGAAGCAAGGGAGCACGGTACAAGGAGTTCTTTTTGTCAGATCTGAGGGAACCAAGTCCTTGCCATCGGAAAGGTAAATCTTTTATTTTTATTTATTTTCTTATCTAGGTTTTAGCAATGTAATTTACTTGGGAATTTAGTAGAGACCGGCTTTGGCCGGGCGGGGTTGGTGCCTAACACCTTCCAACCCCGTAATATGATCCCCGAATTCAGTTTTCTTGGTTTTAGATTAGTTTTTATCCGTTTAGAGTCATTGATCGGTTCCTAGACCGAAATAACTAGGTGGCGACTCCCAAACCTCAAGGGTCAAAAGCGGATCCGCGCACCCCGCGGATCGAGGGCGCTTTCAATCCCAACAATGAATAGTTCCATTAACAACTGAGTCAGGAAATAAAACATGATACTAAATGTGATAAGAGATTAGGAGAGTAGGTAGAGCACAACGATCCAAACCTAACAAAAAAGTTTGCATTGTAGTCCTTATATTATAGCAAAGTAACAAGCATAGACAAACATCAGATCAAGCATTTCAGCTCTACCAACAAGAATACTGTAAAAAGTCTTACGATATCTTGCGTTGTTGTCACAGAGAAATTTAAAGTCACCCATTCTATAGTGTGATCCAAACAAATAATATCAACAAAAGATGATATTTCATCAACATTTTCATAGTCGTGCTTGTTTGACTGCCAAGCAATTAGAGACACAATGTCCATTATAAAGATTTTAGAACTATGACTCATTGACCGCATTTGGTTAGAATTAGCAACCAATGGGGATATTTCCTCAAACTCCTGCAATTATAATAATGTTTATTAATCAACAGAAGGGAAGGTTGAAATCCAGACCTTTAGCCCGAAAAGTATGCAACATTTAACTGTGTCATACAGACCAACAACAATAGTCGGGGGAATTATATGATGGGGGAATTGAGTATGTACATCTTATGGGTTGTGTAAATGTCTTGTATTCTATTGGCGGTATGCTTAGTTGCGGGGCCCAAATTTTTTAGGGTTATGAAAAAGGCAATTGTGTAATATTTTCTTAAGGGTTTTCTATTTTTTGGATGTTTCTATTTTTAGGGAGAGGGATGTGTTTTAGCAACTCTCGGATATATAAATAGAGATCTCTAGGGCTGTAAAACTAAAAAGAAAACTATATTTTTTCTTGTTTTGATTCATGGATGTAGGCAAACTACCAAACCACATAAAACCTTGTGTTTGTATGATTTTTTGTCCTCTTTGTTGTTTCGTTTTTTTTTTTTGACATTATGAAGGATATAGTGCATGCACTCACAAACCCCTCACAATGCATCATTTACATAAAAGGAGGAAACACGGGGTACATAACTCGGCCTAAAGTGAATAATCTAACCATGACTGAAGACAAAAACAAAAAGAAAAACAAAATGTTTAATCTAACCCTGACTGAAGACAAAAATAAAAATAAAATAAAATGATTAATCTAACCATGACTAAAGAAGTATAAAAATACTATCACTTCACCGTAGAGGTTTCTTACTATGTGAGGAAAACAACTGAGCCCTAACAAGGGGAAAAAAATACTACACAACAAATATTATGAAATTTCTTAAACATAAGAATTTTCCTTTCACAGTGCCATTTGTGCCGACGTATTAAAACATGATAGACAATGAATATCTCATACAGGATGACAAACTTATGTTTTTCAAGTCGATCAAATTCGTCACTGCAATCCAATTAAAAATATTTTAATTTTGTAAAACTTTGAATATTCTAGAACACGGGCTTCAAACATATTTGTTTTTGAATAAAGCCATGAATAATAACATACTATGTAACCAGGCATTACGAAGATATGGGCAGAATATGTCATGGACCTATATTGGAAGTTTGCTCTCATGATCTTTAACATTTTTTTCAATTAACATGGAGATTTGACCATCTAGTTTGATATAAAAAAGCATCAAATTATTCTAAATAACTTCGATGCGTGCATGAATTGAAACTTGATTAGAAAGAAGAATAAGAAACATCACCTGATTGAGTTTGCTCCCTTCGTTCACCAATTGAAGAAGATCTTTAGCTAATTCCAATGGAAATCTTAACGAAACTAGAGCTTAAACCTCTTCTTCACCAAGAACCTCTTCGCTGTCCTTCAATTTTTCAACAAAAATTTTCAAAAGCTTCACCCTCCTCAAGAGATTACTTTAAACCTTCTTCGATGTATTTTGACACTCAGAAGACCCTGAAATCTCCTTCACAATCTCAAAAAGTTGATCTACAATCCTTCATTGGAGCCATAAAGAGCAACAACAATCCAATAAAACTTCAAATAATTAACAACAACAAAAAAAAATTGTTTCAGATTTAAAATGAAAAATTGTTTTGTGGGTCCAGTCCAAAACTCTATTGGGCTTTACAGCCCATTGAGGTCATCTTCCTCAAACACATGGTTTTGAAACCCTAACCTTAACCGTTACAGCAATAACAAGGATGGCATAAACCAACCTTTTTCATTTTAAGTACGGTAGATGTGAAAACATGGCAAAAAAACTTGACGGTAGACGGGAAAACACGGCAAGACGCCAACAACAACAAGTATAGTGATATCTTCGTCAACCGATGGGTTGCAGAAAGTGAGAAGGAGATGAGAGAGAGAGAGAGTGAGTGAGAGCTTACTAGATTTTGCAATCCAACTTGTCGAAGTGATCTCACAAGCACAAACACCAACAGATGAGAGAATGAGAGAGAGTGACAGACAGATTGTATTTTCCATCTGAGAATGAGAGGAAAGAGGGAAAACGTGGAAATTCGCGTGCTAATTTTTGGCTTTTCGTTTAGAAAATTTTAGAGACGGATTGTACTTTCCGCTGCGACAGATGTAGATAAATCGTTTTAAATGGTTTCCTATAGCAGCGGATAAATTTATCTGCTACAACAACTCACCCTACTATAGCAGAAATAGCAATCCGTTGCTATACATCGACGTAATACACCAGATGTAAAAATTTGATAATAAACCAAGTTTTAGAAAAATTGACTCTACAGTTGTGGAAAATATATTTCGCTGCTATATTAAATTTAAAAACTTTGCTAGATAGAATTCACTCAAGCGAATTTTTAAAAATTGTATTCTACAGCTGTAGAAAATATAATTCGTTGCTATATTCAATTTAAAAAAATTAATAGAGAGAACCTACTAAATCGAGTTTTTTATATAAAAAAATTGACAAAGAGAAGAACTCATTGAACAGAACTTTTTATATATACAAAAATTGATTTTTAGTGGCGGATATACTAATCCGCTGCTATATTCAATTAAAAAAAGATGATAAATAGAGCTTCCTAGATGGAATTTTTTATATTAAAAAATTTTGATTTTTTAGTGGCAGATATATTAATCCGCTGCTATATTCAATTTTTTTAAAAAAAATTGATAAAGAGAATAACTCACTGAACATAACTTTTTATATAAAAAAGATTGATTTTTGTAGTGGCGGATATATTAATTTGCTACTATATTCACTGAATAAGCTAGTGTGTATATGTCGGTTCCCTATAGCGGTGGATATAATTATCTGTTGCAAAAAAATCTACCTATATAGGCGGATAATATTATCCGATGCAAAAAATGTTTATATAGCATCGAATAAAATTATCAGCTGTTATAAACCGCCGTTGTAGATCAAAAATGTTGTAGGGAGGAAATCATCCTTACAAAAAATCAGCCAATTCAAAAAAATTTAGCCCATATAAGACAAAACACTTTGCTAAGAAATTTGGCAAATGAACACTACCCACACATATATGTATATATACTAGAGTTTGCCCATGCCTATAACACGGACACCCTCTTTCGAATTAAGGGGGTAAATGCAAAAGTCACTTTTAATGGGATTAGAAGTATCAGAAAAGGTTGTTTTGTTTAAAGATTATCTCTATGGTGAGGAGATCATCCTCTCAACAAATCATCCCATTTCAAAATTTATAACTATAGTTTACAAATTGAAGAATCATATAGTGTTAATTTGTAAACCACTTTTGATGAGGTTAGAAGTTTCAGAATTGGATGATTTTTCGTGAGGATGTTCTCCTTACCATAGAGATTATTCTAACAAAAAAAAAAAAAACAATCCATTCTGAAATTTCTAGTCTATGTAGGAAAAAACACGCTAACTATTTTGTTAGCTACTTTATTGGTTCTTGAAACCAACCTTATATATATGAGTCCCATTTGGGAGCCAATATTTTGTCTTACATGGGTTAAAAGTTTCAGAATGCGCTTGGAAGGATGATCTCTATGGTGAGGAGTTCATCCTCAACAAAAAAATCAGCTCATTTCGAAACTTTCAACCCCTTCAAATGTGCTTTACAAATTAACGGTAAAAATTGGTGGTCTATGATTCTTAAACTTGTAAACGTCTTTTGATAGGGTTAGAAGTTTCAGAAATAGGATGATATTTTGTGAGGTTTATCTCCTCACCATCACTACGTCATATTGGGGGATAAACGACTGTCTTGAGCAGTCCTTTGCGCAGTCGTTTTAAAAGGAGTCGCGATTAAAGTGTGACTGCTGAAGAAAGTCGGAAAAAACGACGGCTTTTGACCGTCAAAAAGACCGTCGACTACAACGACGGCTTTTGACCGTTAAAATGACTGTCGAAAAAAACGACGGCTTTTGTTCGTCATAACACAGAATGTGGAACGGCTTAAAACCGTTCCAAATCTGAAAGCACTACCAAAAAAAAAATATACATTAGACATCGATTGAAATCCGATGTCTATAAGGCTGATGTCCTAAGTCTGAGACTTTGGACATCGGTTACAAAGCGATATCTAAACTTTTGAAGAAAAAAAGAGATATGCCCATACATCGGATTTGACAAAAAATCCATTCTGAGAGAGTTGCAATGCTTGTTGTGTTTTATTCTTCCGATGATCCATTCTAGGATATGCTTTCCAACCACATCTACTGATATAAATCTTGTAGAATTGGCAAACATGTAGAGGGTCATTTTCATCAGTGGAGCCAAGCATCTCATTCACCAAGATCTGACGTTCTGCAGGACCACCAAAATCTAAGCACTTCTCCACAACATTAGAAGCAAACTTCTGCTGGCTCATTCGAACTATCTGCCCAGTTAATTTCTTGGTTATGGAAGAGCGTTCGTGTGGCTTGCCATGCTCTATTACATGCTGTTACCAATACAAGCAATAAATCAATTGAAAGAACATGTGAACTATATTATTTTAAGCACACGAAGCTGCAAAGTCAACAGTTTACAAGTATAGATGGTGTGGGGAAGGGCTCAGACCCATAGCTCAGTTGGTTTGCTACATTGCAAAGCAACTTTGAGGTCGTGGATTCAAGTCCAGCTTACCCATCCCAAATATATATATATATATATATATGGCGGGGGGAATGAATGAGATCAGTGATATTGTGAGCAGAACTGCTGCATTCTAGAAGGTTGGGGAGCATATAGATCATCTGTATGTGCATGTGTTTCTTCTAGTCTAAAAACGTGATTGAAGCACCCAATAGACTAATTGGTATTATGATATCTTTGCTTTTGTCTTAATTTTTGTTATACCACTGTTTTCCATCTAATTTCATAGTGTGACTCAGGTTTATGTTCCAATAGTCGCTGCAGTCATTCGTGTTGCATTTATTATCACGTACAAAGTTTAAAATATTCTCTTGAGGCGATGTCTTGGGCAGGAAAAAACAAGACTTTAATTCCCACAGATGTTATTCTCAACTTAAAAAGCTTCTGAAAACATAACAAACCTGAACAACATAATTCCCATGCTGGACTTGTGCCAACATGCAAACAGATTGCAATATCTCATCCATCATGATACGCTGGGTGTTTTGGTCATGGCAATGCTCCAGTACTCTCTGTGACATTAAATTAATATTATTTCAGCATCAAAGGTAGGTTAATCTATATACAAAGAAATGAGAATCGAAGATAGGCAAATCACTTCTAACCTGTATGACACGACAGCCATATGGATGGGTGGATAATGTCACTTGGAAGTGTTGGGAGTAAGGAGCCAAACTATTTGATGAAAGCGAAATCCGCATCCTCAAGAACAATGCAAGCATCTTTACCTCCCAACTCCATTTGAAGAGGGATCATACCTGCCTTCTTTGAAATTGCAATTCCAGTGTCTCCACCAGTGAAGCTATACCAAGAAAGGAAATTTGTGAGGCAACAGAAGGTTCTTAGATAAGAGGGAAAGAAGCTTAAGAAGAATTGTAGACATGAAGACGAGTCAGAGATTACCTTATACAGTTCACCCCAGGGTGCATTGTGAGGAAATCTTCAATTTCAGAACCCTTTCCAGTAACACAGCTGATAAGGCCTTTGGGAAAACCGGCCAAGTGAAAGCAATGCACCATATGAAGGGCAGCTACGGCACCCTGCAAGGAATAAAAGTGAGCTAATGAGATTAACCTCCTCCACGTTATCATCAAAGCCTTATCCCAAGTATCCATGCTCGGCAGAAAATCATGTTCTTCCTTTCTATTGTATCTAAAGTGAGTTCTTACAAGATAATATATTACCCAAACTTACTGAAATGGAAGTTGATTACCCATAATTGATATAGTCGATATTTTTTCAAGAAAAAAAAATTCTGATCTTGTCAAAACCCATTTATTATAGCCAAACATCCAAACGGTTGGATCGATGGATTGTTTATGCCACCTATTGACTTTTAACTTAATTGTGAACCAAAACCATGTCAACTACTTCGAAGTTCACACTATAATGGTTTAATGAGTAAAGGTCATGAGAACAACACTTTGAAATAGAAAAACTGATTATGCAAATATAGGTAGATAATTTTATTTTGAGCTGTTAATTCCGTGAAAGTTAACACTGTTCTTACCGTAAACTTATGTCTTGTGTACCGTCTTAATCCATGGAAATGATCTTTTGTAGACCTGCAACAATCATATTCATTCTTCTACTTGAAATTTAGTTGCTACTGCGTATCATTATTGTGGATGCAAAAATCCTGATTTATCCCTCCACAATTATGGACTAAGCCAACCATTAATTCATGAAATTATTAATATGCTAGATCAGATGAGAATATCCTCAATTCATTTGCATGTATACGTTTTTATACGTAGATAATCTGGACAGAATTATGTATCTGTATCAGATTGACATAATGATCAACAAAAGGGATTTATTAGGTTGAGTAGAATTGATTAAACAAGAATAGGAACACAGACAGAGAGAGATGTGTCTGTCTCAGGTTGATGTAGTAACCCAGGAGACCTGGACTTGCCAGCACAACTGTACTACTACGAGTGTTGCAAGATATATTGTGATAATGAGAACATATATGAACACACATGAATCCTATGGCCCTGTGTTGTGATAGATGTCTTGGATCAGTTGGTTCTTGATCACCAAGAGTTGTTGTTTATGACATCAAAACCAAGCATCATTCTAGGACTTATTATCATCATGTAATTTGTATTGTATACAAGAAATATAAATCCATGAGTTGTGTACGCTTGGGGGTATTTTAGACATTATACCCATCAAAAAGTTGGTTTTGGGGGAGTACCTAGCACATCATTGAGTTTTTTTTTGAGTTACCCAGTCAGGTTGATTTACAAAATCAGCAATCTATTTTTATATCCAGTGACTACAGAATTAATCTCGGTATAATTTCCTTATATCTTTAACAAAGGAGTGCCAAAAGTAAGCTTTAAGTGAATGTAAAACGAAGCACTAACATGGAACATAAATAATATGAAGAATGCCATTTCAGCTGGATCCAATAAAATTGATTTTGAAATCAACTTATGGATATTTCCACTTACAAATCTCCATTAATTGCATCTTCAAAAGGGGGAAAGCCCCAGTCACTTGGGTTGAACTCCAATAAAGAACTCAAAACTATATTGTTCTTTAGGGCTTGTGCAGAGGAGGCTTTACTGATGTTGAATGGAACCCAATTGGGTGGTCAAAACATTCGACTTTCATGGGGACGTAGTCCTTCAAACAAACAAGTTGTTTAGATCATACCTAGCTACTAACATTACATATTTTAGACTTGAGTGCGTGTAAATGCACATGTTTTAATGAATCTGGCAAATTCACAGGACTCATTGGCTGGATTGGTTCAGCCACAGGCAGATCCAAACCAGTGGAATAGGGGATACTATGGATACAGCGAAGGTTATGAAGGCCATGGATATGCTCCTCCACCTCAAGATCCTAACGATTCCCTTTTTGCTTGATCAAATTCCATTCCGAATGCAGGGATAGATTAATGAAATAATGTCTTTCTTCATCCACATAGGTTAGATTAGAAACCTGATCTCACCATTGAATCTTATTTTAATGAAATATGCCTCATTATACATATCCATGTGAACAAACAATTACTTTCATATCAATGGCCTAACTATCTCCTAAGTACTACAACCCATAGCTGATGTCGATTACATTTTTCACACTACACGTGACCAATAATGGATCAGGAACCAATACTAGGAAGACACCATTTGGAATCACCATAAAAAAAGACTCAAATGAGTCCTTATCCCACGTCAACAATGAGCAGATTTTCCTTCCAGCTAACTAACTCTTGAAGCTTTGGTGCAAAAGGTCACCTTGTCCTACTATGACATAATGAGGTAGCTCACATAAAACTGTTGAGAAATCCAAAAATGATTCCTCATCTCATGGTAGGTGGTGGTGTCGCACCAAATAAACTTTTAACGAGGCATGGGTTGACAAACATAGATCTAATGAACACGATCATTTCTTGGTTCAGGGTCACCTGCTCCGTAATTTTTCAAACCATTTCTTGATCCATCATTTGGATACACATTATATAAGACCTAATGAACACGATCACATCTACAACAATATATGGAGATATTCTATTCTATATGAATCAAAACACCAAAAAACTTAAAATCTTCAACAGAAAACTTATTAAAATAAATCAATGGATCACAGATTTCACACCCAAAGTACTGGAAGAACAATCAAACAAAGAAGAATTATAACAAAACAAGTTAGAATGATTATAACAAAGATATACATCAAATTTTAAGCAGAACATAGATTAACTAAATCACAAGTACTCAAAAAGGTCCAAACACTACTAATCAAAGAGATCCAAAAAGAAATCAAAATCAAACAATAGAAAAACACTATTAATCAGAGAGATCCAAAAAGCAATCGACTCAAACAATACAAGTTATTGCATTAATTTGTTATTGCATTGCATCTATTGATAATACAAGTTTGCTAAAGATGTTTTCCTCTGCTGAAATTTGTTACTCTCTTTCCAAAACATTTTTCCATTCCACTATCTATACATTTGAGTTGTTTTTCTATTTATGTTTATCTATACATTTGAAACCCTAAATTAATTATGGAAAATCTAAGATTCAATAAAAAACTTTAACATACCTGAAGATTCGATCACAAACGAAGCAAAGGGAGGCAGATCGAACAAAGCCCTAAAACTTTCGATCAAACGCCAATCGATTCTACCCTAAAACTTGTAAATCGAATCTGATTGCATCTTCAAAATCACAGATTCTTTGAGGGAGAGATCAAGAGAAGATCTTTCGATCAAACTCCGATCGATTTGTTTCTAGAAAAAAAAAAAAAAAAAGAGCGAGAGCGAGAAGAACGAAGGAATCGAGAGAGAGCGAAAAGAGCGACGGTGTAAAAAGAGAAGATCAGTTGAGTGAGAGTGAGAGTGAGAGTGTGTGAATGAGAGGAGAGAAGAACTTCGACAGTGGCGAAGACGAGTTCTGTAAACGAAAGTTTCTGAATTTATTTTTTTTTAGTGGCTATTGGCACCCCAACTTTTACTTATTTCCATTAGTGAGTTGAAACGACGGTTCAACGACTATTTAAAACTGTCGTAATTAACGGCTGCCTTTAGCAGTCGTTTTTAGCGCAGTTTTGGAGTCGCAAAAACCGCAATATGATGTAGTGCATAGAGATCATCTTTATGAGAAATTAGCCTATTCCAAAACTTCTAACCCATATCGGACAAAATGTTGGCTGTGGCACGACTATATATATAGTCACTTAACAATATTCTTCCCACCAATTAATGGGGGTTCCATTAACTAACTCTTGGATTTCTACAGAAAGTTGTGGATCCCTATTGGAAAAGATTCTAAAGAAGACTGAAGGTTGGAAATCCAAGCTACTTTCGGATGGAGGAAGATTGACATTGTTAAAGCATGTGTTAGGATCTATTCTTATCTATCTTCTTTCTATTTTACCAATTCCCAAGTCTGTTATTGGTATGATTGAAAGTCATTTTGCAAATTTTCTATGTGGTAATTATGGTGGAAAAAAAAAATTACATTTTTTAAGGTGGGAAAAAGGTTGCAAAACCAAAAGACCAGGGAGGTTTGGGGATTCGAATGCTGAAGGATATCCACAAAAAGGGCATGTTGAAGTTTGGTAGGAAATTGTTAACGGAAAGGGAGTTTTGGTCAGAATTTAACAAAGGTTAGTATGTTAAGGAGAAAATTCTTTATCATTTAAAGGCTGATAAAAAATCGTCATTGATATGAAAATCTTTAGTTAAGGTCATGCCAATTATCTTACGAAATTCTAGATTTATCGTGGGCTCAGGTTCTAATTAATATTTCCTTTACGTACCACAATTGGAGGGGCTTGGGTGTTTTGCTGAAAGTATTTCCTAATGATAGAGATCTATCTACATTGGGGAGGTTTGGCATAATGGCATCTAGAATTTATCCAGAATTGAATATGATTTTGGGTCGAAAATTGCTCACTTTTGTAGGATTATAGAGGTGGATTGACGGAGAATTGATAAAGCGGTTTGGGTTCTTACCAATAATGGCAGATTCACGTCTAAGTCAGCTTGGAATTGCATTAAAATCAAATTATTTGGTTGGAAGGTGCTGCATTTAGCTTTCCCTATTGATTCATTTGGAAATGCAATGAGGTCTTGGTGTCCCTTCTCAATGTTTATTTTGCCAAGCTGCTGAAGAAGATATGCATCACTTGTTTTTCACTTGTCTATTTGTTAAGGATATATGCAATCGCTTCTGTGGGTTATATGAATTTCCTTATCCTTGGAGTGGGTTGATTTCGTTTGTGATTCAGGCGTGTAAAGGAGAAAATAACTTCATATAAAAAATGGTGCCGTGTATCTTGTTGTGGGAAATTTTGCTTGCTCGAAACCATGTTATTTTTGAAGGAAAATTTAGTACTAAAGTTGAAGTTATCAAGAAAACTGAGAATTGGATCATTTAGTTGAGCCTTGTTCATCTCCACAAAATTCAAAAAATGACGAATGTTGTTGCCATGGCTGGGAAAAACCTCTGAATTTTTTTTTTTTTTAAAGTTTAATATTGATGGGTTGAGTATTGGAAACCCAGATAAGGCAGGAGAAGGATGCATCTTAAGGAGCCAAGAAGGTGATCTGATTAAAGTCAAATATTTTTTCTTAGGTGATTGAACAAATAATTTTGCGGAGTTTAGCGCCCTTCTTTTCAGATTGCAGTTTTCTTCATTGATAGGTTCAAAAAATAGCATTGAATTGGATTCGATGTTGCTAGTTAATGCCGCCAATGGAGGTGGATTTCCATCAAAACTTTAATTTCTTTTCTACAAAATCATGGTCATTTTGCATCAAATATAGTGGGACATCAGACACATCTTCAGGGAAGCTAATAGTACAACTGATGCGTTAGTTTCATTTGCATGCTCTACGTTATCCACCGAAGTTTTTCACATTGTAAATGATTTTCCTTTGTTAGCCCGGAAGGCGTTTGTTGGTGATCAATTGGTTCTCCCAAACCTTAGGCACATGTAATCTTCTTTTTCTTAATATGATTCTTTGTTTGGTTAGGAAAAAAAAAGTGTTTTCTAAAAATCATGCCCTTAAAATAAAATCAATCATTTTTCAATAAAACCTATTTTCTTCATTTTTGTGTTTTAAAACGTTATTTTGTTGATCACATGCATCATGCACTCGTCATGATGTTCATTACATAATTCAGTCATATATGCAATATAAATTTCGAATACAAACATGCGAGCACTTTTTTGTTAGAATCAAGTATCGGTCCAAAGGCAGATTTTGGACGAATTTCCATTGTCGAGTCAAAACATAGACTTTGAGAGAATTAAAACGAAAAAAAATATAATTCAAGAAATATGTTTAAAAATATAGAGAACGTGAAAAAGTGTGTGTCCCAATCCTCCACATGTAAACTAGGAAATATTTTATGAGAATTTCTATCCGAACCACTTGCCTTGGGTTGATGTTGTTCGAAACCTTTGCACTAGCTTTATTTTTTATCATTAGGCTTTCCGGGGCTGCTACTATGACTTTAGAAGCACCAATCGACCTTGAACAAATGTTAAGGAGAGAGAGAGAGAGAGAGACGTTAGAGGGAGAGGGGGTGCATGTGTGTGTCTTGGTGTGTCAAGAGAATGAGAGGGGAATGTCATAATTGTTGGGAAAGAGGGGGAGGTGTGTGAGTGCCCTCAAAGGAAATTGGAGTGGAGGATGAGCCAAAACCATTGGATGATTGGGGCATTACATAGAGAGGCTTGACTTTGGCCTCTTAAATCAAGCATACGTTAACCGAGGATGTAATTAATTCATACGTGAGCTACAATGTGAAAAACGCTCAAATTTGACGGCCTTGGGTCGTCAAATTTCATAAAATTCAACGGACCAAAGGCCCAAATTGGCATCGAATTTTTCATTGTCAAATTTTTTTTTTCGACGGGCCAAAACAGTCAAATTAATGTAGGATGAGAGAAATTTGACAGCTCTAAGCTGTCAAACCTGGGAACATCAAGAATTTCAATGGTCCTAGACCGTCAAAATTCAGTTTCTAAAATTTGTAGGCCTTGGCCCGTCAATTTTTTTTGTTGAATTTTCCAATTTTCACGTAGTGAGCCAAGTTTTCTTCTCACTTGGTATTCATGTTCTCTTTTTTTTTTTTTTGATCAACAAGCTGAGGCTATAGAGGGCCCACCCTTATATTAAAAGCTACTAATTTCGAAAATAAGAAAGATTTAAATCCTCCAAGTGGATGTTGTACAGCTTCAAAGGAGTATTAGAAGAATTGTAAAAAACAGGGCTTTTATGTACAACTCCTTTTCTAGCTAACCAATCAGCTGTTTTATTTGCTTCTCGCCACTCAAAGTCCAGCTTAACTGAGTTAAACCCCCTCATAGTGCTTTTGATTTCTCTGACTAGGCTGAGCACTCTCCCAGGCGTATTCCATTCTTCATTAATACCGTTGATAGCCACTAATGAATCCGAATTAATGATTATATCTGAGTACCCCTTCAATCCAAGATGTTGCAATCCTATTAGAATTGCTTCCATTTCAAGAACAATAATATCCGTATAGTTTGAACGACCCATCCCAGCAGCCAGTAGCTCACCCATGTGATTTCTAGCAATAAATCCAATTCCAGCCCCTATATCTGCTAACGACCCATCTGTGTTCAGTTTTATTACTCCCATTGGTGGAGAAATCCAACAAATAGCAGATGTTTCCTTTATTTTGAACATTGCATTACAACCCCACCTATGAATTAATCTCATACTTTCAACATTAGACATCTTCATCCCTTCACACTTACCACGCACATCAGCCATAATTATCTTACTTAGCTGTTGTACATTTTGCTCTTTGTCATCAAATATTCGGTGGTTACGCTCTTGCCAAATATGATAAATTGTGGAACATAACATTAAGCTAAGAATATTAGAACACGGATGATTACTAATGTCTGCAATTTCCTCTTCAAGTATTCCCACTGTTTCTTTATCAATCGCAGCCCACTCTAACACCTTTATCCAGCACTCTCCACTATATTTGCATTTGAAGAATAAATGTTCATTTTCCTCTGCATCAATTCGGCATAGAACACATCTAGAAATCAGCAATAAACCTTGCTTTCTCAGATTTTTTATTATAGGTAGACTTCGGTTCATTGCAATCCAAGCTATAACCGAATGCCGCGATATTTTCATTTTTTTCCATGTAATTTTGTACCACGTAACCTCCATATCATGTTTTCTAATCGTATTCCATGCTTATTTCAAAGTAAACTTCCCATTCACATTCTCCTTCCACACAATTCTATCTTCTTCATGTGGCCACGGAGGATGATGAGCTTCAACCTGATCTGCAATTTTTGCTAGCCTCATATCATCTCTGATAAGACCTACCCATCCATCATTCCCAGCAAAATCAGATACCTTTGCTTCGAGATTGCTATTCATACGTAAGGCAGATCTTCTGCCGAATTGGTCAATCAATGGACCACCTTCTAACCAAGGGTCATTCCCAAAGGAAATATTAGATCCACCACTTACTAAAATTCGAATATGATTTCTAGTAAAGTCTCGAACATTCAAAATACCCCTTCAAGCCCAAGATGCATCATTCGGAGGAATATATCTCCAAATGGTACCATGTCTTGGTGTTCATGTTCTCATATTAATTAGATAAATTGCCCAAAATTTCTTCCAACCAAAGGACATGCATCAAGTATGAGTCATGATAATATGATTTGCCAAGTGGCATACTCAGCGATTCCCTGATGTGACAAGTTCAGAACAGTAGATTTGTATGCCTCGGGATACATAATTGCACTTTCCCATAAAAAAGTGTATCCCAAGGGAGTCGTGTATCCCTAGGCATACAGATCCACAATTCTTGAACTTGTCCACCTTAGGGAGTCGATTGAGTATGCTACTTGGCGAGTCATATTATCAGGACTCAACAAGTATGGATGTCCTCTCAAAAATTAATTAATATATTTTTCTAAGGGTTCACACCATGGAACCTCCCTTAATTGGGTGTACAAAAGCTTTTAAACATACGATGAGTCCCACAATGGGCCACGTACATGATTTGGCTATCTGAAATTTCCACCTGAATTAGGTAAAGAGTGGGTCCCACTTATATCCTCATACATGGACATAGTGTGGTGATTTGCCACATTATTCTATAAAGTCGATCCCACGAGGTCCATAAACAATGTTTGACCTACTTTTAATTTATATAAACAAAATTAGGTTCCAATTGTCTATGCATCCTTTGATATTTATGTTGTGCTACGTGGCACCCGAATATTTTATATATAATTAAAACTTAATTGTAATCTTAGATATAATTAAAATTTAACTCAAATCTTAAATAAAACCTAAGCTATGCATTTCTATAATACACTTTATTATACAAACAAGATATACTTTGTTAATGATCAAATTATTCATTCACTTCTATGTACACATATATAACTATGTAATATTTTTAAAATATGATTTTATATTATATGACTTATCATAGAAATTTATCTCAATGTGTCTCACTTGTTAATTTCCGTGCTTTCAAAATAAAGTCAGGAAATATATTTAATATTTAATTATTTATAAAAAAAAATACAGGTCTTGACATAAAAAATTCAAACCCCAATTGACTGAGCCGAGTAATCATAAACTCAATCGATCTACTAATATTTCAAAATATCTAATGAGTCATCTTGGATCTTGGACAAGTCAATGTGATGAACGATTCACATGGGTACTATCTCTTAGCTAGCTTGGAAACTGAGATAACTCAAACAAGTCATCTCAATGTCATGACGATTTTTTAACCCTTATTAAAAAGGAATATAGTGAGGAGTAAGAATAACTCAAGTTTGCCTAGCTATCCTTCTTAGATAATGATTTAAAAACATGGCAGGTCGGTTAGTAATTTCAATAAAATACCTACCTAGCTTAGTAAAAAAATTGTTTAATAACCATATCATGGATTTCTTCTAGAGAAATACTTCATAAGTTTCTCTTCTAAACTGTCATGATCACCCTTTATTAAATAATGTTTAAAGTAATTTTCTAACCTTGACGAAGAAAGGTTTAATACTTATTTAAAGGAATCAAACCAAGTCTTAGGATATGCTTGTCGACAGTTTGATAATTTCAACTGCAGATTTCTTGTTGTTTGGTCATTTGTCTGAGGTAAGATGTTTGAAAATATTTGGAGTAAAACAGCCAACAACCCTTATTGTCAAACACATCAATTTATAACATCTAAATTATCTCTGCAATTCATTAGAATGTGCTTGATCATATATAACACTAAATCCACTAGTCATGTTTACCCTAGAACAACATGACATATCCGATCCTCAGGAAGCATGTGCTATCCTGATTGCTGGGTTTCGTGTTTTAACCATCATAAACTAATCCTAAACTGGATTAGGTCTATATACTTAGGCTCTCTAAAAATTGATTCAATGTTTCTAACAAATAATCTTTAGTTTAGAGATTTGAAGACTTTGGCAAGTCTTTCTACCTTCTCCCTTGGAAAAAAGGCAACAAATTTATGTGACCATTTCAACAATATCTCTCAACCTCTCTATATATAGATATGATTATAGTGTTAGAATTCTTACCCTGAAGAACATCAAGTCCGAAAGAATTAAGGAGGAAGTATAATGGGTTTTAAGTTGTTTGTAGTTTTTGTTCTCTTCGCCTCACTTTCATCCCCTTCCTTTGCCTCTGATCCTAGTCCCCTCCAAGACTTTTGTGTTGCCATAAAAGACCCCAAGAATGCTGGTACTCTCTCTCTCTCATAGCTTTCTTTATCATTCCAATATATCCAATCAAAAGTGGTTTACGAAGAAAAGGACAGTCCAAGGTTCTTCAATTTGTAAACTGGGGTTAGAAGTTTAGGAATAACTTGATTTTTGGCGAGGATGATATCCCCACCATAGAGATCATCCTCACAAAAAATCAGCCCAATCGGAAACTTCTAGCCCATATAAGACAAAACACGTGGGTAAAATATTTGGCTGCCCAACATGACCCTATATATATAAAAACAAAATCATAGATTTATTTTATTTTATTTTATTATAATTTTTTTAGCTTATCACATTGACTGATGCTTGATTAATTTTAAATTGCAGTGTTTGTTAATGGGAAATTCTGCAAGGATCCCAAGCATGCAACAGCTGAGGATTTCTTCCTTTCTGAACTCAATATAGCTGGAAACACATCGAACCAACTCGGATTCGTTGTAACTCCAGCTAATGTTGAACAGATAGCTGGTCTCAACACCCTTGGGATTTCCATGGCTCGCATAGACTTTGCACCCTATGGTCTCAACCCACCCCACACACATCCCCGAGGCACTGAGATCCTAACAGTCTTGGAGGGCAGTCTCTACGTAGGATTCGTCACTTCCAACATGGATAATAACCGCCTCATCACCAAGGTGCTCAACAAGGGTGATGTGTTTGTATTCCCTATTGGGCTCATTCACTTCCAATTCAATGTTGGTCACACCAATGCAGTCGTCATTGCTGCTTTAAGCAGCCAAAACCCTGGGCTCATTACCATTGCTAATGCAGTCTTTGGTTCGAAACCACTCATCTCAGATGATGTTCTTGGCAAGGCCTTCCAAATTGACAAGAAGATGGTTGATTATTTACAAGCACAGTTTTGGATGCCCACCAAGTACTAGAACTACTATTACTTCTACCATAAATAATGCAATTTAACTTGTTTTACAGATCATAATATAATAAATGATATGATGATGTTGCTTGTCTATACAAGCCGAAATAAAATAATCAAGTAGTTTGCATCTAATAAGTATCTTTGTCTACTGTTTGATTTCCTTCCTATATATCTTTGGGTCGATAGGCAGGATATATGGTTACATGTTATAACCATTATGTAAAGGAGCATTTGCATATTGGGTTTGGACCCATTGCTCATTTTACATATTGAAATGCAATTTCGAGGTTGTGGGTTCTAGGCCTGATTGACCACCAAAAGAGAGTGTATCTGTGCATTTTAATAGAAGATGTTATCAAAAAAAAAAAAATATTGGGAGACTTTACACCTTTTATGATGAATCTTCCACATGAGTATAATACACAATTGTCTTGCTAAGATGATGAGTTGATGACATGATAAAAAAAAGTATGGGTGGGCGTAATGTTTGTGCCTTGTATTGAGGTGACATTTGGGAAAAGAGTCGTGCAAGGGTGACCTCAGTGGGAGACACCTTGACATGGTGGTGCGCACAAGTCCGTTGATGCGTTTTACTCGTATCTCGGAGAAAACACATCTATGGGCATGCGTGTGCCACCACGTCAATTTGTCCCCCGTGTGTTTCTCACTGTGGTCACTCCAACATTAATCTTGAGAAAATCTCATCTTTGTACGAGTTATGTATGAGTTGTTCTAAACTGACTTCCTTCGACACTGAATTGACGTGGCAATGTGCAAAGAAATCATATATTTTTTTCTTGAGATACAAGAAAAAATATCTATGGTTCTTAACATACTACCACATCAGCGCAGTGTCAAAGGAAGTCAGTTGAGCATTCTCCTTTATATATTCATAGTATACTAATTTTAGAATTTCTACAGGGGATTTTAATTTTTTTAAGAAGAAAACAGTATTTAATGATTGTCACCATAGTTTTGATTGTAATAATGAAAGGACATCATCATTGCACGTGCATATTTATTGTTTAACCTCTAAAAGATGTAAAATAGATAAATGAAAGAAAGAAAAAAAAAAAGTCTTATACAATTGCATGGGTCACAATGATGATATGATCAAGGTAAACTGGTGAATCAATTATATGAAAAAGCACGTTGAGAAGAACAAACACATTTCAAATTCACTAATGATTTTCTCTCTTGAAAATTTTAACTCAGTCAATAGTCGAAAATCGTTGATCTTTTCCTTGTGTATCCAGAAGAAAAAGATCTATTATTCTATGCCATTGCCATGTCAGTCAAGTACAGATCGAGTGAAAATTTTCAAGTAAAAAAATAACAAATCTTTCAAATTAGGCCAATTACCAATGAACATTTCACACTCCTCATGGTGGAAGAAACGACGGAGCTCCAATGGATCAGTTCAAGGGCTTTCTTACCAAGGACAAGAAGTCATCTCTTATGCCTAAAATTCTTGAAATCTAATTGTTTGGGGCCTGAAAAGGTATTAGAGAACTGGATATTTAAAGGACAGTGATCTGAGGATAGTCGGGGGGAGATGAATCACCCTCGGAGAATCCATCTATGAAATCCAAGCCTGTTAGAAAAGAGCTCTATCCAGTCTATCCCAAATTCAATTTCTTTCATGTCTGTTGTTGCACCATGTAAACTTGGAGCTTGAGATACCAGAATCTACTAGGCCTAGCTACGCCACAAACAAACCAAAATCCTCCATTGATTCTTAATTAGGGAATTTACCTCCTTCATTTCATCTTGATAAATTTTTTAAACATATTGAGGTTAGACACATTAAAATCATAAAGTTAAATTACCGGCCACAATGCATATCTTTTTCTTGTTCACATAAACAACTGTGTCAAATGAAAACATTCACTGTATCATTGCTTGGGAACCAAGTGTGCAATTATAAAATCTACTACATAAATATAAAGTAGTTTGAAAGACCATGGAAAGATTTTGTATGTTTTTGTACCATCAGATGGTTGTTCATGTAACTCCACTCTGGACTTGGATTATCCACACTCTACCTAGCAAAGGTGTGGCTATCTAAAGTGGATTCTCTCTTTTGTAGTAGAGGCCGAAGTTGCTGCTTAGTAGATGGGCCCAACAAAGAGTTTTTGGCATACCCCAATCCCTTTTATTATTATGTTTGTTTCGATATATAGTAACTATTTGTTTATTGACTTCTAGCTGAAAAGTTGCTATGGACTGATCTAGTCGAGGACATGGATGGCTTTTTCATTGCAGTCTTTGTCAGGAAGAGCACTGTCATTGGTCCAGAGAAGCTGTCTCATTGAAAGACAAACATTCAGAGGCTTCTCTCAACACAAAAAACTCTTCCTCTGATGAATTAGGGAACCTAATTGATGCAATGCAACAAACCCAAGTGGGACAAGGGATCCGAATGAGCGACAAATTTAGAATAATTCGATTCTTTCTTATTTATAAGGTCAAGTAGTATCTATTTTCATTCCTAATTCATTTTTACTATTTTTTTCCTATTTTGACTATTTTTGTGTTCTTTTAAAACTAAGATTTTTTTTTCTATAGATAAGATTGTAACTTTAATATGGAGACAACTTTGAATTAATAAAATTTATAGTTTATAGAGAATTTTTTTTTCTTCCCAATTACTTGGTATTTTGTACGAATCACAAGTTTTGATGCCTAATTATTCGGTAATCTTTTGAGAATCAACGAACTAATTGGAATAGTGTTCTTCGTCCTACATCAGTTGGTATTAGATTTTGTGTCGATCGCGTAGGTTATTATTCTCTTCGAAATGCCTCTGAGAAGACGATTGGTTCAACGTGATAGTACACTAATAGATGTATATGAATTGGAAAAGTCTGTTCGGTTGCTTTTTACGATCAAAATTGACTTCATATATAGTAAATCATGTAATGCAGATGGTAATTAAAGAAGTCCGAATCCGATTCGGATAATACTAGATAAAACATATCTGAATTAGTTTTCTTTAATTTAATCCGGATCCGACCAGACCGAATTACTTGATTCAGGTTGGGTTGGGTTGGGTTGGATAATTCAAGACTATTCAACAATTTTTTTTTTCTTGTACTTCTTTGTTAATTCTTATACTATTCTGGTTTACCATTATAAGCCTTTTACTTCATGTTATATTCAGGTAGTAGAAAAGGATATTTAGAAAAACAAAAAGAATATAATTTTCAAAGCTATAATTTGGATCGAAGCGGATATAAGGATTGATCTGTATCTGATTGGATCTTTCTCGGATCAAGGGAGATTAAACCATATTCGACCCATCTTTTGATTTGGATCTAGTCTAAAAATCCAAACCCACTAAATTTGGATTATGGATCACTCGAGTTTCAGATAAGATTTGACCCATTTTATACCTTAGGTTTTTTATAAAAGAAAGTTCTATGTGTGGATTCTAAATCCACTACAAAAGGACTTGATTTTGCATAAGATGTCGCTTCATATATAATTAAATGGACAAATGAAAAAAGACAATCCCAAATATTTAACGACGTGTTTGATTGTAGAGAAAATATTAGTTAGCAAATCATTTTGCCAGGCAAATGATTTTTCAGCCAAATGATTTATTAGGCAAATTATTTTTTACTGTTTGGGAACAACGTGGAAAATTTTGTGAAAAATTATTTTTATTGTTTGAATTGCATAAAAAAAAAAAAACTAAAAAACATTATTTTAATTTGACTTTTGTGATAATTATATAAAAAATAATGATAAAATCATTTTTTTGGGGAAAGATTTAAATTATTACACCCCAATTTCTTAAATTATTAGAGACTACTATTGACACCCCCAATTTTTTAAAGAGCTACTATTGGCACTTTTTAATTATTCCATCCCGATTTCTTAAATTATTTATCACACCCCAATTAAAGATTAAAACATATTTTTCAAACAATACAAAGGTTTGGCTCAAATTATTATCTCAACATTATAACACTTGTTCAAACAATTTTAGGTGTTGTTTACAATTATGATTAGGCTCACATAAAATGCTAAACCAAAAAAATAGATCAAATCTAACAAATAATGAGACATTTTCTTTTGGCACCCCAACTTTTACTTATTATTTACTTTTTATATTTGTGTGTAATCAATAAAATTTGGGGTGCCAATAGTAGCTCTTTAACTTTATTTATAAAATAAATATTGATAAATTTAAAATTAATTATTCAATTAGAAATTTACAAAAAAATAAAATAAAAATAGATTACACTTTTTTTTGATAAAAATAAATAATTTTTAATAATTTAAGTATTTATTTTGTAAATTAAATTATGATTTTGTTTGATTTCATTTTTATTGTGTGTTTTTTTATTTTGCTTAAATTTATTTATAAAAAATATTGACTTCATCTGACTTGCCATGTGCTAGCAAATCATTTTTCAAGCGGGCCAAGGGTAAGAAAATGATTTACCTTTAATAAATGAATATCAGGGGTTTTGGCAAATCATTTTTCTCGTAAATTTAGAGTTTTTAGCATGTCAAACACTGGAAAATTATCATTTTTCATGAAATTTCAATTTCCCCTAATTTTCCATGCAATCAAACATACCCTAAATATTTAAATATTTAAAATGAGGATTTGCATGATGGTGATGGTACGAGATGGTCAACTTTACCATATGTCGCTTTAGGTGAATATGACCATTTCTAAGACTTTATCCTCCATAGGCTTTGCTTCCAAGGGCCAAACACTCTAGAAGTTGAAATGTCAGACATGAATGAACTATTCAAAGATAAAGTTGTTGAAGTTAGTCTTTATCTTCATTGACCCATCGTCTAATCAACAACAAGGATTTTCTTTTCATGAACATGATCTAAGTAAGGTTGAACTACATGTTGTCACATTGTACACTTTTTTGGGCCCACATACCCATCGCTGCTCATATCCTGGTGGACCCACACAAAAATCATTCTGATTTGTCATTTCTAACCATTTGTTTTGGAAGTATTTCACAGGTAAAGAGCAAGATTTCTTGAAATCAAGGACAAAATATGCTTCAATCCAATGGCTAAGAATTATCAATCAGACTGATTTTCAGTCTGAGGGTCCACCAAGGTCTAGACAAAAGTCATATTCTATCATGCAATTTAGGGTTCGGGTCCATTAAATATTAACCCAGACGTCTGGAATCAGTGTGTTCTTCGCCCCATAATTTAGGGAAAATAAATAAATGAAATTCATTAAAAAACAAAACAAAATATTAATGAAACCCCCTAAGGTGGACAGTGCAACACCGTGGGGTATATATAAAATAATTTTGTTTTTCAAATTTTTTTAGTTTTACCCCTTTACTATATGTCACTTTTGGTGAATATGGCCATTTCTAAGACTTTATCTAGGGATGCAACTTGGCCGGGTTGGGAATCAACTCGTGCCCAGCCCAAAGTAGACAATCACCAACCTATGCCCTTGCCCAACCCGACTTCGAGCATGAAATGCTCAACCTGAACCCTACCTAAGTCTGGTTGCTTGGGTTAATGCATTCCTCATTATATACTAGGTAATTTAGTATCTGTAAGGGGAGTGTAACAAAACTTAAAATTTATAATTATTTTTCCTAAAAATGTGTTTTAAAAGTTTATATACATAAAATTATATGCAAATTTAAAGAAGAACAATAAAAAGATTAACTAAAATAATCATTTTAATATATATTAATAATCATAATTTTCAAGAAAAGAAAAACATTTAAAGTTGTAATATATTCATCGTATGACAATTGACGATATAGAAATACACTTAAAACAAAGCATTAATAACAAAGATTGATTATTTATCTAATGAAAATAATCGCACATTAGTTTTGATATATAAATCTACAAAAGAATACTTATTGAAATATGAATTATGAGTGTGAAAGAAACTAAGATAAGAAATATTTTTAAATTATATTCATATTAAATTTGGATTTGGGCAAATCGAGTTGGCCGATACCTATGCTCCCGTCCAACCGGATTTAAGTTGAACTTTTTATTTATTTATTATTATTATTATTAGTATTTTTTGTTATCCAAATCCGAGGGCAAACCAAAACTAACTATGCCTAAACATGACCCAAGGTCGGGTTCAACTGAGTAGGTTCGGGTTTTGCCCGCCTGAATTGCAGCCCGTCTATAGGCTTTGCTTCGACTCTAGAAGTTGAAATGTCACAGATATGAATGAACTATTCAAAGATAAAGTTGTTGAAGTTGGTCTTTATCTTCATTGGCCATCTTCTTAAGCACATCATGAATTTTCTTTTTATGGACATTAACTAGTAAGGTTGAACTACTTGTTGTCACGATGTACTCTTTTTTGGGCCCACTAACCCATACTTGCACATATCCTGCTGGCCGCACACAAAAATCATTTTGGTTTGTCATTTCTAGCAACTAGATTTGGGAGTATTTTATCGTGTATCCATTCATAGATAAGGAGCAAGATTTCTTCAAATCAATGAAAAAATATGCCCAAATCAATGGCTAAGAATTATCAATCAGACTGACTTTCAGTTTGTAGGTCCACAAAGGGCTAGACAAAAGTCATATTCTATTATGCATGCAATTTAGGGTTCAGGGCCATTGAATATTAACCTAGGCTCCTGGAATCAGTGTGTCCTTTGCCTCTAAGTACTCTTCTTTGCCCCCATAATGTAGGGAACATGAATAAGTGAAGGGTCGGGTTCCAGTGACTCATGAAGAATGACTCATGAGTAAACACATTATCCAAGCCATTTAAGCACAAAATACAACGACTGAGATCTTTATGTATCTTCATAACACATCCCGAATAAGCTTATCGCAACGATAAATTTAAACTGTTCGATTTTGCATTTAAACGTTTGGGATCATGTGTTTTTTCCATGAATCATTCTTCATGAGTTAAATAATAATGAAACCCCATAAAGTGGACATTGGAACATTTGCAATACATGTTTTATCTTGATCATTGGATTTCATATTTTTTCATGAACAACCAAATATATATTGATATAAGGACCAAATATACCCTCAACCTAGGTCGTCGTTTGGGCCATGTGGTCTTGCACATTGACCCAAATGAAAACCTAGGTACTCTAGGGCTCATTAGTTTATTATTATTATTGTGTAGTTAAAAGTTTTGAAAATGAGAACACCCAAATTTAAAATGCATTGCTAATATCGAAATCTGTTTTATGTTCTTTAATATTTTATGCCTAATCATATTTTTGGGTGTATGTGGACTGTTGTCTATATATAGGTCACAGATGCACTTTATCCAGATCGTAAATACACTACGTGAAACTGTGATGGTACTACATTGAATCTCAAGAATGTAGTCAAATTAAGAATGAGTGAGACCTGCACCCTTTAGCTTCCTTTAGTATGGGTATAGAGCTAGAAGTCCAGGCAGCTGGAGAATCCTTTCCATTTCGAGAGCTTGCTAGCTTTTCTATGAGGCACAAACAGGTTTGTGAATCAATCCTAAAAGCAGAAGTACTGAAACTCCGCAAAATACTCACAAGGGTATATGTACAAAGAACGGGCTACCCTTTTTGGGTTGTATCTGAAGACATTATAAGAGATGTTTTTATGTCAGGATATATATACTAGTTAGGTACCTGAATTAGAACAGAAAATAATCGCATTCATAATGGTAGACCCAAAATCGACTAATTGATTTTGGGTACATCAGGTAATTGGGTACCCATTGACACCCTTGTGCACATGTATCATAAGGGCATATTTGTAATTTAAAAGATTAATTAAATGGTTTTTGAACATTTTAGAGTAAAAAGATATTATTGGAATTTTGAAATGTAATTATAAGATCGTGTGATTGCAATTTCCTTTGTTTTTGGTCAAAATGACCTGAATTGTATTAAAGTTAAATGTAAAGGTGGGGGAATTTATGGGATCTATATTTTGGTATCGAACCATTTCTAGTTAGCCTTCTATCATAATAATAGCATATACATGGATGGATAAAAGGACCACCTATCTATATGAATTACATGTCCACGTGGCACCCAAAAACATGATCTGATCCCACAGTTTATAGAGCATAGAATTCTAAGAACTTTAAGAAGATAATTTAATAAACAACTTGTTTCACCTTGGGATTTCAATTTTAAATTTGAGAGTTCAGTAGCCGTCCATTTTTAAAGTGTTAGTTTGGATAAAAAAAAATGTTTTTTTAAAAAAAATATAAAATAAAACAAAATAAATTCAAACCTATCAAAACCATTAATTATATAAAGGGGACGGAGGTGTTATTTGGACCCATGGTTTTTAAACTCGGTATTTCGTTCCATCTTGTTCAGCTCCGTTATTGAGCCTTCTCGAACGAGTCTTCCAATACGTTTGAGACGTCTCGTGAGACAAATCAATAAATTGAACCGTGACTCATAAATCTCGGTTAAAAAATGACTTTGTGAGTTGATCTCGTTCAACTCTAATACCGAGTTAACTCGGGCGATATGTCTCGGTCTCAGATGAGTTTAAAAACCATGTTTGGACTTATGTGGCAGTACACATGGCCCAAATCTGTCATTGCCCACCCTTAATCTGTCAACGCGTATGGTAAACTTCTATTCTTAGCACATAAGGAAGGGTTGATGTTATTAAATAATAATTACTCTTTTAAAGGGAATAATTTTTAGGATATGCTAGGACAGTTCGGTAATTTCAACTTGTTTATCTCATTTCTTGTTTCTTTAGCGTTTTCAGTTTTCTTTGAGAAGTGAGGTAAGATGTTTCAAATTCTATGGAGTGAGGCCAACAACTCTTTTTATTGTCAAATACATTTAAATTCATAATGTCGTAATGCATGTTTATGTGTTTGACTATATAGAATTTGGTTTATGTGTTTGACTATATAGAATTTGGTTTGGGATCCGTTAATTCGTGAAGATATTTAAAACATGAAATCTAAGAGTGGAGATTCATCATAGGGATACATACTAGATAAATATTTTTCTCGACCATAGTATTTTGTGTTTTAGTAGTCCCATAGGTTTTGAAAAAGTAAAACATCTTAAAAGAGTTCCAAAAGTTCTATAATGAGATGCAAAAAAAACATAAGACTAATGATAAACGGGCACACTGACACATATGCCGTCTATATGAGGCTGATGTGGTAAGGGCATAGAACTGTAGATGTTTTTCCTTGTGTAATCCCCCAAGGAAAAGATCGATGGCTTTGTGCCTTCGCCTTGTGAACCGTGTATATACTGCGCACATTTTACGTTAGGTTTATCACAACTCAAAACATAAAATAAAGCCTTTCTACGTTGACTCGAAATAACAGTCACAGTAATCCTTGAGAGTGGAGAGAACCATCAATTTACCTCGACTGTATAAAACTCGTATCTCAAGAAAAAGCATCTATTGTTTTCTACACTTGAGTGCTACTTGGAGTGTTATTTCGAGTCATTTCAGCATTTTTCTATAAAATAATTTGGAGAAATGTGGAAGTACCTAAAGAATGTCTTAGGATTCTCTAATATACGATAATTTGCATATTTATGTGATGTTTTAGAGTAATCTTATAGTACATTATCTGTCTCAAGTAATGAATAAAAAAAGAGTGTTCCATTGGGTTGGCAATCGATGTAAAGATCCATCATTATAAATCATGATCAGATATTTCATAGATGAAGACCGTGAAAATAGATATGAACTCACTTTCTATATTTGGAAGGGTAAACCCAATTCGTTTAGTCAAACCCTAAATCTTTGGGTTAAGGTCTATTGTTGTTAGAAAGATTTTAGATAATTATGATAGTGGAGTTTTTGTAAGATGTGTATATAAATGTAGAGATTTCTTGAGAGTTATTTATTCATTCGTTGGATCATCCTCATTGGGCATTATCATAATAACCATTTGTCTAACCTTCCCATGTCTGTTTAAGAGGACTGTTTGATTCTTAAGTCTTGTTTGGTAATTTGTGGAGCTTACATTTTCACTTTGATAATAATTTCCCCTTTAAAAATGGTTTCACAAAGCTTTTTTGAAATATACTATCATATTTTTTGAATTATGGTTTAAAATTAAATCAGCCCCAACAGGAGCACCTAAAGAAGAAAAGAAAATGAGAAAAAAAATGGAAAGCCATTTTTTCCAAATAAGAAAAGAAATGAGATCTGTTGACTCATGAAAAAACATGAAATCTGGAGACTTACATCAAATGGTCTATTTTCTACGAAATCAGCTTATGATGCGTTAGAAGAAGGTCAGGAATCAGTGGGATGGAGGAGGATCATTTGGAGTAAGAAGGGCATTCCATAGTTTTCCTTTATTACTTGGTTAGCGATTCAAAGGAAATTATGGACTGTGGAAAATATTAACAAAAGGGGACTTAAATGGATTTCAAGGTGTGTCTTGTGTTGTAATAATTAAGAGACGAATGATCATATTTTCTTTGAATGTCCATACACCAAATGGATTTGGAACAAATGTTTGCAAAAGTTTGGAATTACAAGAGTCGGAATAGGTACAATTGAAGAGGAAATGCAGGTACTCAAAAGCATCCAATTTTAGGAAAAACAGGTTTATCAGATGTTATATGTGATGTTCTGTGCAGTTATTTATCTCTGTTGGAAAAAGAGAAATCAACGGCTATTTGTTGAAATATCTGTTCAAAAGGAAGTGATTCTAAAACAAGTGGAAGAGGCAGTGAGGCATCGGTTTGATGGGATAATCGTTGTGAACATTAATACAGAGGTGACATTGCAAGTATTGAAGAACTGGTCATATGGATTTTCGTTGATTCCAAGATCAATTCAAAGTCTAATGTGGATACCGCCAGTGACTAATGTGTTGGAAATTAATACAGATGGGGCGTTATCAATGCAAGGTGCTGGTTTTGGATTCATTGGAAGAGATACAGAGGGGGTAATCCAATTCGTTGGCTGGAGTAATAGTGAGGAAGAGGATATCATCCAAATCGAACTTCAAACAATATTGGAAGCTGAAAGCGCCCTCGATCCGCGGGGTGTGCGGATCCGCTTTTGACCCTTGAGGTTTGGGAGTCGCCACCTAGTTATTATGGTCTAGGAACCAAACTGACTCTAAAACGGATAATGAACTAATCTACTATAGAAAATCTGAATCCGGGGATCATGTTACGGGGTTGGAAGGTGTTAGGCACCAACCCCGTCCTGCCATTGCCGGTCTCTACTTATCCCAAATAAATCTACATTGCTAATGACAAACCTAGATTAAAAAAATAATGAAAAACCTTACCTTCGATCTGCAAAAGTGCTATTCCTTCAGATCTGGTGAAAACGGCTCATTTTACCGTATTCCTTACTTCATTCTATCTCCGGATCTGATTCCTGATCTCCGAGGTAAGGTATCTCCTTATTGGATCTGGGTGCTTCGAATTTGTTGTGGATTTTTGTGATGTTTTTGAGAGGTTTTTGGGTGTTTTTTAAGCTAAAATCAGAGTAGGGGTATTAGGGAAGGAGTTGGGGCTCCAGAATTAGGATTTTGGGGAGGTTGTGGAGGCTTCTTTACCTACTTTTTCTAGGATTTTTTCTTTGATACGAAAATAAGGTGTGGAGGCTCCTATTTATAAAGTTTTTAGAAGCATTATGGTTTGATTAGGGTTTCTTTTAGGGTTTCAATTAGGGTTTTGACTTAGTCTTTAGGGTTTTAGGATTCTGACTTTAGTTTTATGAGATTGACTTGATTAGTTTAGATTATGGTTTTGATTTAGGATTTTGACCTTAGTCTTATGAGATTGACTTGATTAGTTTAGATTAGGGTTTTGACCTTAGTCTTATGAGATTGACTTTAATACTTGACTCTAGTCTTACTTAATTGACTTTAATTTTGACTTTAGCCTTATTTAATTGACTTTAATATCTTGACTTTAGTCTTGCTTGATTGACTTTAAATTTTTGGAGAACCCCCCTCTATTATATCTTTGATTCTTTGGACCCCCAAATGGAGGGGTCCTTAAAGAAATATCTTGCGAACCATCAACAATTTTTCTTGAAAGCCTGATTGATCAATTTTTTGGTTTAAATTTTATAATTAATTTTATTAATGTTTTACTTTACATTATTTAATGATTTATTTATTAATTTAGAAAATTTTAATTATTAAAATTGTGAAATTACAGTTTTGCCCTCGGAGAGGATTTTTTACGTTTTAAGTCGTTTTTCAATGTTCCAGGATGTTTTGGAATCAGTTTCTCGTAAGGAATTCAATGAAAAAGTTGATTTTTATCATTTATGAAATTTTTTGTGTGAAATGATCGTGAATTTTATGAGGGGTATTTTCGTAATTTTGTCGAATTTTGTAAAATTGGTGAAATGAGTTATTTGGTTTCGATTTGTTGTTTTATGTGTTTGAATGGGTTTTCCTAAGCGTAATGTAGGCTCTAGGGTTGTTTTGATGTTAGGGGTATTTTGGTAATTTGGTCATTTTTAGTGATTTTTATCGTGAAGCTTCTTTTTGGTTTGCAAGATGATGATTTCTATGTTTCTGGGGTCGTATTTTCCTAGTGTAGCGTGATTTCTAAGTTTTGTCAGTTCGAGATACCTCATCCGGATTTCTGAAACATATCGGGTAACAAAATGAAGCATTGGAATAAACATCCATCATTGGGAACCTTTGCGATCGGGTTGACGAGTTGATTAATCAGGAGAGTGCAAAAATGGGGTGTCTACAGATGCCCCTCTTTGACAGAGGGTTGAAGCAAACTAGATAGCAAATCTATTTCGGTAGATAGTGCGATATCCGAATGCCAAAACTAGTGACAGTTCATTTTGCAGCCTGATTTAGCAATTCGTCTGGTCGTTCGGATCCTTGAGCGTAAACTCTCCCCGAACTAAAAGGTTGTCAGGTCCTTGAGCGCGAGCTCTCACTGGCAACGTCAGATCCTTGAATTTTTAAAAAATTCTCCTTGACTGATGTAACAACTGTGCAAGTGTGTGGACTCAAAAATCTGAGGTAAATTTGAGTAAAATCTAAGCGCAAAGTGAATATAAATTAGACATAAACTGAGCATAGACTGAGCATAATTGAGCATAAATTGATCATAATTCCAAGTAAACCCTCATCGGTAACTGAGCAAAATCCAAGATAACCCTTGGCGGCAACTGAGCAAAATCCAAGTTAACCCTTGGCGGCAACTGAGCAAAATCCAAGATAACCCTTGGCGGCAACTGTGCAAAATCCAAGTTAACCCTTGGCGGCAACTGAGCAAAATCTAAGATAAACCTTGGCGGCAACTGAGCAAAATCCAAGTTAACCCTTGGCGGCAACTGAGCAAAATCCAAGATAACCCTTGGCGGCAACTGAGCAAAATCCAAGATAACCCTTGGCGGAAACTGAGCAAAATCCAAGTTAACCCTTGGTGGCAACTGAGCAAAATCCAAGATAACCCTTGGCGAAAACTGAGCAAAATCCAAGATAACCCTTAGCGGCAACTGAGCAAAATCCAAGATAACCCTTGGCGGCAACTGAGCAAAATTGGCGAAGGAATGAAAGACTTTTGGGAAAGAATGAATAAATTTGGAAAAGACTGATCAGAGTGAATTGAATAAATTTGGAAGATATTGAATCTAGAAGAGAAATGATCGAATCCAGGAATGATTGCATCTGGGAATACCATATTAGTTGATCTCTGGACACAATCAAATGTGAGATCCGAAGTGCTTTTGTTTGAACCTCAAGGATTTATCCAAAAGTTTTATGAATTTAAAACCTAAGTTTTTATTTCTCAAGAGTTTTTTGAAGAACTGTTATCAAGAGGGTAACCTTAAGTTTGAGGTTTTTAAGATTAACATTGCTCCAAAAACAAAATGTCCCTAGTTTGACAATAAACATGGCATTGAAAATAATTGAACACATCATTAAAAAATGCCCCTGGTATAAGGAGGGAAATTACATAATTTAGAGGAAAAAGAAAAATGCCCCTTGTATGAAGGTTTGAAATATTTGATTACCCACAAGCGCAATAAAGATCCAACTTTTAATTTTGATTAATTTTATTGAAAATTTTGAGTCAGGCTTAAGAGAACAAAATATTTCCTTTTGAGACTCATCCTAGAATTCATCCTTCTCTCCATTGGTTCACTTGGGGAAGTAAGAATTTTCAGATCGATCGTAGATAAGATACTTGTGGCTTCTGAATCTATGCCTGGTTTAAGTTGAGTATTGAACTTGATTATTCGGACTTCTGATGTTTCAGCTCGAACCGCTCTCAACTTGGGATTTTCTTCTATTTTTTTTTGTCGCTCTAACTTTTGCCTAGATCGCCTTTTCAGGTTTTCAATCTATCGAGTTTGCTCTAACTTTTGCCTAGATCGCCTTTTCAGGTTTTCGATCTAGCGAGCTTTTTCTTTTTTCTTGGCTCTGATTGTTGTCAAAGTTTTCCTTTCAGATTTTCAACTTTGCGAACTTGCCTTAATTTTTGCCTAAGTCGCCCTTTTTGGGTTTTCAACTTAGCAGGCTTCATCATTTTTTTATCTATTTCTTTTCATCTGACCTTCTAGAATCGCTGTCTGATCATGTTCTACTACCCTCCTTGACCTTTTCACACGGTACTTAGGAGGACTTTTATAGGTAGGCTTGGGACTAGGCATAAAGTGAAAGGGATTTTGAGGCTCAAAACCCAAATGCCCCTTGTGTGGCATTTCTTTTAACAATTTTCTTGAACTTTCTTCCCCATTTTGGATGATATTTCTTTTTCTTTTGAATTTTTTTCTTTTTAGATTTTTCCTTTATCGAGGAATCTATTTTTTTTATTTTGATATGATCGGGCCTGAAGTAACTTCTCAGGTTGCCTACGTACCCCAAATTTTTGGGATCAGACCAAAACGTAGTTCAAATTTTTCCTTCCCCTAGGTTAGGTAATCAGGCTAAGAAATGAAAGGCACAATTTTTCTCTTTTTGAACAGGCTGCAAAGGGGTTGAGAAAGGAGATAAATAACTAGGTAATAGGAAAATTGATTCGGCCAAAAATGGCCTCCTTAAATGTAGTACCGTTTGATTTGGTCAAGGTTGGTTGGTTCTGGCAACTCGATTCCATCATGATCTTGAAGCTTGACAGCTTTTCCTGGTAATATTTCCTTGATGATGCATGGACCTCCCCAATTAGGTTTGAACTTCCCTCTAGGGTAAAAAATAAGTACTCAATTCTCTTTGAAATCTGATGGTTAAATCCTTAACTTGTAAGTGGTGAACTTTGACCTTCGTGCGGGTGACTTTTCTCTGATAAGTTTGCACGTGGTACAAAACTCTAAGTTGTTCTTCTTCAATCAAGTTTAATTCTTCATACCGTTGGCGAACCCAATCTATTTCTAATAATTGACTTTCTTTGAAGACCTTGAGATATGGGATTTCCATTTCTACTGGTAAGATTTCTTTCATATCATACACTAGAAAATAGGGGGTGACTCTAGTGGAAGACTGTATTAAAGTAGATATGCCCCTAGTGTGAATGGTAACTTCTCTGACCAATCCTGGTGTGATTGATATATTTTCCTGATGATTATTTTGAGACTCATATTAGCTGCTTGCTTCAACTGTTCCATTAATTTGAGGATGGTAGATGGATGATCTGTGATGCCGAATCTTGAACTTTGTACACAGAATAATGACCTAAGCTTTAAACTACGAGCCATTATCAGGGATCAGTTCAAATGGTACGCCCATATCGACTGATAATATGTGATTTGCAACTCAAGATGTAATAAGGATAGTGCTGATACATTTTATAACATCTTCTTTAATTCCATCGATATAGACGAGTATCTATTCCATGTTGAACAACACCCAAGCTTGTACCTAACATACCCTCATATGATCACACGAACAAGTCTTTTGAAATTTCTGAGTAAATTCATTATCCCATCGTGTTCCTTTCGGGATAAGATGGTTTCTATTTGAATATCTTTAGGAATTATTTTTTGTTTCGAGGTCAAAGACCTTTCCTTTCTCGATTAAAGGTTGAGCCCGACTCTTATCTTCTTATTCAGAAACGAAATCTATCAAATTATTAGTTAATTCGTTAATGTGCTCGAGGTATTCAAAATTTTTTTTTATCCGATCAATTTTAGATGGGGCAACAGACACCTCTATAGACTCGATGAACTAACTTGACTCAATAGGAAAGAGTAGACTCAATCTAAGGAAAACATGACCTTGCTGGAAAAAAGGACTCGAGCTAACCCAAATGACTTATGAAAACTCAAGACAAGTACCCACACGAGTGTGATTAGGATTGAGGACTGAGATATTGCTTATAACCGGTAGGATTGAAGTACTATGATCTTCAAAGAACAACTGGACGATATTGAGAAATTTTGAGGTCATTTCTGACTATTGATTTGATATTGACGTTTACTTTAACTGATCGGATTTACAACCCTAGCTAGACGATGGACGATTGAGCTTAGACACAATGATAACCCTTAAACCTCTTTGAAAGTGAATTTAACCAATTTCAGTGTTACCCCCTTGATAACATTTTAAATGAACCCTGAGATTTTATTGAATTTTGTGCACCAATCCATTAAGCAATTCATTAATGTAATGATTATTCAGAAAAATAATTTTATTGCACTCTTGAAAAATATTGACAAATAATGTTTTCATTGAATAACAACTTCCACAAACATATTTCAATAATTTTTCATGCAAAAATAGATTTTTTGTAAATCATTTTTTTTCTGAAAAATATTTTTTTTTCCTTTCTTTTTTTTAGAAAACATTTTCTTTTAGAAAAATTTTTGGGAAAGCATTTCCTTTTGGAAAATCTTATTCTTCCGGAAAATATTTCACTTTTGAAAAGCATTTCTCTTCTGAAAAATATTTTTCTTCTGGAAAACATTTTTCTTCTTTTAAAATAGGTTTAAAATCCGAATCAGGAAGAAGTTTGAATTTCATTTTGATTCAAATGGCTCGGCCCATAATGATCGTTGGATCGAGATGGACTGGGTCATTATTGTAAAAGAATGGATTCTTTATTGGGTCGGTGCACCCATTTTAATTTTCAAAAACAACATTTGATCCTTGAGGACAATCATACACTCTGATCTACACCATTCACATCACTCACATACATTCATCAATCAACAAACTCCATTTAATAAACAACCCGGGAACACCTACGATAAGTTCGAGTCGTGACCTACTGGGAAGGTTTCTAGACTCTAAGCTTACTACGTGCAATGCATTTTTATCTGGCCACCCTTGCCCAAGCACACCTATATACCTTTAAATATGTGGTGACTTGGTTTGATATACCATATAGGTGATAATTATAAAACCTCAATTCACTTCTCTGAAGCCAAAAACAGCCAGTTCGATCTCCAGTTGAGAGGTGGCGCACAATGCTGAGCAAGGGCCCACTTAAATACCACTCGTCTAGAATAGACGTAGTCTATCCCCCTCGTACAGTAGGGTACAGCGCGGCAAGATCTTGCTTAGGAACCGATTTTGACCAAGAAGTGCAATTGATATACTTAGATTATCTTTTACACCTACGGGTACGAGTCAAGAGTTGTAGTTTTCATAAATGGTTTGGCATCCCACGAGGGGATCGACCACGTACTAGTACTACGTTAGCAATCGGGAGATGTGACTGTGTGGTTCACAATAGGTAAAAGGCTCAGGTCACTCCAGCCTGGGTGCATCAATACATCTCTCAGAATCACCTGATTAGACGGTATTGATGCCCCAGTTTGATATACCCTAAGGTACGTGACTAAAGTTGTGGTTTTCATGAATGACGTCGCATCTCCGAAGAGATCGGGCCACGCACTAGTGCCATGTTGGCTATATAGGACGTGTAAGTGGATAAAACGGTAAACGTGCATGTGGTGTGTGCAAAACAGGGTGGGGTGTGCCCGGGGTTTTCTCAAACAAATTGGGCCCATGGGCCTGATCATACCATCATACATTTAATCAAAACCAAAATCATTCAAATCATATGAATATTCAATTAAGATCACATTATTCCCATCACATAAGCACATTAACATTACGATCAACATCAATCATGTATCTCAAGCAAGGTCATAGTAAATTAATCAATAAATATGGCATATGATAATGAATTAAATCCGATCATTGCAATAAGCATGATTTTGTAATTTTTATAGTCCAACCAAAGGTCGTTTTGGGGTGACCTTAATCAAATTAATATTTTCGAGGATATTGGATTGAGAATGAAATGACAATCGTTGGGCTAAGTAATTATGATGATTTTTAAACCAATTGAGATAGGGAAAAATAAAAGAATGAGACATTTAAGAAACAAATTGATTTCTTCTTTTTTTTTTTTTTGATTTAAAAACAAACTTAGAGGAACACATTTTTTTTTTATAGAAAAACCATTAAAAGGATAACAAGCAAAAACAGTAAAAAAATTAAAAAAAAATAAAAATAAAACAAAACAAAAGGCGACTTGGTATGGTAGGGTGCTGTCAACATAACAAATGGTCATTGTATTTAATAAAAAGGGTGTGGCTTTAGCAAAACGAGAAGTTTACTTATCCTGCACATCATTTTCTCCAACGATTTTCAACCATATTTGTCAACAACATTTTTTAAAAAAACAGAGAATGATCGATCTTCACAATCCAATCGGTTTGAAGTCAGTTTGGCCGATTTAAAGTCCCTCATTTATCACTAATTTCCTGTAATTTCAGGAACCCGCTGCCATTAGCGGCTTGTTTAGCTCAAGATCAAAGTGGAACTGTCCCCACAGACTCCATGAGCCGTGACTTCATCCATGGTCAATTTAATGGTCGCAAGATCTTTGTGTTAAAAGCTGATTGGAAACGAAAATACCAATGGGTTCTCGATTCGAGTTCGAAACCCAAAATCAAATTTTTAATGGTTCTTCGTTTATCACTGATTGGGATCTTCCTCTCTTGCTTCAAATCGAGGTTTCCATCGATTAAAACTTCAGAAATTCTTTGACAGATGAAAACGAAAAAGAAAATCCGACAGAACTATTGCTCGAGTTGGTTGATGATACGAAGCTTCCTGAGGAAGAATCAGACATCCTCTTCGTGGGGAAGGATCGTGGACTGATTAGGACAAAGGATCTAAAA
The DNA here is from genome assembly GCF_017979445.1 of Akebia trifoliata. NCBI lineage: Eukaryota > Viridiplantae > Streptophyta > Magnoliopsida > Ranunculales > Lardizabalaceae > Akebia > Akebia trifoliata. Next base: position 3,823,147 of record NC_141375.1, on the reverse strand, counting down.
TGATCGGCTTTGCCAAATCGATCGGTTTTCCACTTGGATCGATCAGTCCTTGTTGAAGACGATGGAACTAGATGCACAGAGATCAATTTCCTTTTTTTTTTTATATAAAAAAACTAGGTTTCAAAAGGAATTTTCAGTCGAAAATTCAAAACAAACTTCGGAAGAAACTAATCAAAAGAGAAAATCGATGCTACGAACAAGATCCATTACTTCACTTTTGAACCAAAGGTCCTCTGCCAATCAAAACCAGCGACTCCAAACTTCTTCGATCAACCAAGGAGGCATCGATTTTTCAACAAAAACCGCTCGAAATTAATCAGATTTTAAAGGGGTTGTGGATTCGACACTTTGCATCTCTATCTCAAACAACATCGATCAGATTTAACAGCCCTAAACCGATCTGTATAGAGGCGTTAAATCGTTACACACGGTCTTTGATGAAGACGCTGAAGAAGATGACATAAATTGGATCAAAAACGACTTTTTACTACAAGCACACCCCTCCTTAAATTAGAATCATTAAGGGTGTACTAGTAAAAACCCATTGTTATCACTAACACCCTTTTAAAAGATAATTTTCCAGCCATGTATGTTGCTGTCGTTGATAGCAACTCAAAAATCCCTACTTTTTTTTTTTTTCACCAAAAACAAAAACTAATAATAAAATTGTCCAAGGACCATGACATATCCAAAGGGAAAAAAAAAATAGATTCCTAAAAAAAACTAAATAAATATATTATCGAAAAGCAAATTAACCCAAAGAAAAAAAAATAAAGAATAATAATAATAACCATAACCCAATGATCATTATCCCATCCTCAATGTAATCATCACCTTCAAATTTCGCATTATTTAAAGTCACTCCGGGCGGCCCTTAATTAAACCATAAAAAAAAAATGTTGGATCAAGGTATTATGACTAGAATCGAATGGTTAATGATCGGACCGACAAGAATAATAATAAAAAAAAATGATAAGCAAACAAAAGAAACTAACTAAGAATTAAAAAAAAAAAACTAGGTCATCGGCAATGTTCCCATACTTGGGGCTTTTCAAGTTTGATTCTCAATGAGTCCCCAGCGGAGTCGCCACTGAAAGCGCCCTCTATCCGCGGGGTGTGCGGATCCGTTTTTGACCCTTGAGGTTTGGGAGTCGCCACCTAGTTATTATGGTCTAGGAACCAAACTGACTCTAAAACGGATAATGAACTAATCTACTACAGAAAATCTGAATCCGGGGATCATGTTACGGGGTTGGAAGGTGTTAGGCACCAACCCCGCCCGGCCATTGCCGGTCTCTACTTATCCCAAATAAATCTACATTGCTAATGACAAACCTAGATTAAAAAAATAATGAAAAATCTTACCTTCGATCTGCAAAAGTGTTATTCCCTTAGATCTGGTGAAAACGGCTCCTTGTACCGTATTCCTTACTTCGTTCTATCTCCGGATCTGATTCCTGATCTCCGAGGTAAGGTATCTCCTTATTGGATCTGGGTGCTTCGAATTTGTTGTGGATTTTTGTGATGTTTTTGAGAGATTTTTGGGTGTTTTTTAGGCTAAAATCGAAGTAGGGGTGTTAGGGAAGGAGTTGGGGCTCCAAAATTAGGGTTTTGGGGAAGTTGTGGAGGCTTCTTTACCTACTTTTTCTAGGGTTTTTTCTTTGATACGAAAATAGGGTGTGGAGGCTCCTATTTATAAAGTTTTTAGAAGCATTAGGGTTTGATTAGGGTTTCTTTTAGGGTTTCAATTAGGGTTTTGACTTAGTCTTTAGGGTTTTAGGGTTTTGACTTTAGTCTTATGAGATTGACTTGATTAGTTTAGATTAGGGTTTTGATTTAGGATTTTGACCTTAGTCTTATGAGATTGACTTGATTAGTTTAGATTAGAGTTTTGATTTAGGGTTTTGACCTTAGTCTTATGAGATTGACTTTAATACTTGACTCTAGTCTTACTTAATTGACTTTAATTTTGACTTTAGCCTTATTTGATTGACTTTAATATCTTGACTTTAGTCTTGCTTGATTTACTTTAAATTTTTGGAGAACCCCCCTCTATTATATCTTTGATTCTTTGGACCCCCAAATGGAGGGGTCCTTAAAGAAATATCTTGCGAACCATCAACAATTTTTCTTGAAAGCCTGATTGATCAATTTTTTGGTTTAAATTTTATAATTAATTTTATTAATGTTTTACTTTACATTATTTAATGATTTATTTATTAATTTCAAAATTTTTAATTATTAAAATTGTGAAATTACCGTTTTACCCTTGGAGAGGATTTTTTACGTTTTAAGTTATTTTTTAATGTTCTAGGATGTTTTAGAATCAGTTTCTCATAATGAATTCAATGAAAAAATTGATTTTTATCATTTATGAAATTTTTTGTGTGAAATGATCGTGAATTTTATGAGGGGTATTTTCGTAATTTTGTCAAATTTTGTGAAAATTGGTGAAATGATTTATTTGTTTCGATTTGTTGTTTTATGTGTTTGAATGGATTTTCCTAAGCGTAATGTAGGCTCTAGGGTTGTTTTGATGTTAGGGGTATTTTGATAATTTGGTCATTTTTAGTGATTTTTATCGTGAAGCTTCTTTTTGGTTTGCAAAATGATGATTTCTATGTTTCTGGGGTCGTATTTTCCTAGTGTAGCGTGGTTTCTAAGTTTTGTCAGTTCGAGATACCTCATCCGGATTTCTGAAACATATCGGGTAACAAAATGAAGCATTGGAATAAACATCCATCATTGGGAACCTTTGCGATCGGGTTGACGAGTTGATTAATCAGGAGAGTGCAAAAATGGGGTGTCTACAGAAGCGATGTAGTTTGCACGAATGAAGGAGTTCAAATGGGTTATGATCTCATCAGATTCGATGTATTCTATCAAGTGCATAAAGGGAGAGTTTAGTCCGTCATGGAAGTATGTAGAGACACTAATGGAGATCACAAATCAATGTCAAGAGTTTGATGAATGTGATTTTGAATTCTAATGGAGAGAAGCAAACAGGGCAGCAGATTTTCTAGCTAAATTAGGGGTTGTTTCGGATGATTTTTTTATAATTCAGGATAGTTCCAATATTCCTCAAGATCTTTTAATAATTGTAGAAGAAGATTCATCTTGTATCTACACTTGTTAGAAGTGTTTTATTTTTAGGGAGGGGTCCCTTTAAACCCAGCTTATCAATAAAAAAAATAAAAAAAAATACATGAAATCGAATGATTGAGATTTACCTGAATACATATATATATACCCTTGGAATATGTCTTTATCTATAGTTGGATCTTGTGTTTTAGTGAACATAATTTCATGTTTTCAATTCTTGTGTCACTCTATCACAAAACTTGTCTAATGTTGAAACCACCTATCAAAAAACCTAAATTGGATTAGGTCTATACTTAGGCACTAAAAATTTGATTTAATGATTCAAACAGATAATCTGTATATTAGTTTAGTGTTTTTGAAGACTTTAAAAAGTCTTTCTACCATCTACCTTGGACAAAATGGCAAAAAATATATAAGACCATTTCAATAAATTTTCTCAATCTCTCTATACATACACATGGTTATAGTATTAGAATTCACCACTAAGAACATTGAGTGAAAGAATTAAGACAGAAGATAATGGGTTTTCAATCGTTTGTAGTTTTTGTTCTCTTTGCCTCACTTTCATCCCCCACCTTTGCCTCTGATCCAAGTCCCCTACAAGACTTTTGTGTTGCCATCGATGAACCTGAGGATGATGGTACTCCTTCTCTTCTTTTTCATATACATATATATATATATATATATATCTATATATATATATATATATATATATATATATAATATATATATATATATATATATATATATATATATATATATATATGTGTGTGTGTGTGTGTGTGTGTGTGTGTGTGTGTGTGGGCGCGTGCGTGTCCCATTCATCAAACAACATCAGGGAGACAAAATTTGTCCTCTATCGTTTAAAACTTTTGGATTGGGCTCATTTTTCGTGAGGATGATCTCTATCGTGAGGAGATCATCCTCACAAAATATCAGCTAATTATGAAACTTCAAACCCAATCAAAAGTGATTTATAAATTAAAGACAAAAAAATGATGGTTCACAATTCTAAACCACTTTTGATGGGGTTAAAAGTTTCAGATTGGGCTGATTTCTTGTGAGGATGATGTCCTCATCATAGAGATCATCTTAAAAAAAAAAAAATCAGCCCATTCCAAAATTTCTGACTCATATATTGAAAAATATTTGGTCTAATTTTGGTTTTATATATATTACACCAAATCATAATCTTCTTGTTTTATTTTATTGTAATTATTTTAGGTGATCATATTGACAGATGCTTAGTTAATTTTAAATTGCAGTGTTTGTGAATGGGAAATTCTGCAAGGATCCCAAGCATGCAACAACTGAGGATTTCTTTCTTTTCGGGCTCAATATACATGGAAATACAGCGAACCAACTCGGATTCATTGTAACTCCAGCTAATGTTGAACGAATAGCTGGTTTCAACACCCTTGGGATTTCCATGGCTTGCATAGACTTTGCACCCTATGGTCTCAACCCACCCCACACACATCCCCGAGGCACTGAGATCCTAACAGTCTTGGAGGGCAGTCTCTACGTAAGATTCGTCACTTCCAACATGGATAATAACCGCCTCATCACCAAGGTCCTTGTCAATAATAAATTTCAATAGATCTACCTCAAGATTTGTGAAATATGATCGTAAAAGATTTTATTGATTTTTGATAAAAAGGAGATATAGATCTCAATGTTTCTTCTGATTAATAGTCAAATACAAAATAGTGATGATGATGTATGTAGCTTTTCTTCTCTCCGTGCTTCACACTTTATCGACTGAGAAGATTGTTTTGACGGTAGCTTTGCTTTGTGCTTGATCTTCTGTAGAGGCTTCTGTAGATTTTCTTCTCTCCGGGCTTCCCGCTTTATCGGTTGAGAAGATTTTCTTGACATTCAGAGAAGGGCTTTATACTTGATCTTCTCTTTAGTCGAAGTTCGGATCTCTGAAGAACCTTGCTTTGTCTTTGGAGAAGGGCTTGAGAGCTTCTTTTTCTCTAGAGGGAGAGCTTCTGTCTTTTGAGAGAAAGTGATCCAGATCCTCTCTCAATGAGAGAGGCTCTTGTATTTATAGACTTAAAGGTAATTTAGCTTTCCTATTATACCTCAACTTAAAGAAGTTTAATTGATTTGTTTAAGAGACTAAATTTGTCTAAATCCCATTTAAGGATTCTATGGATTATTATTGGGCCAAACTCATTTATTTAAGTATAAGGCCTAATATTTAATATGGATTACTTGGATTTGTTGGGTTATGGGTTTTATCTACGAAAATCCAAACCCGAACCATATGAGGTCTGTCCTGATTTACAGACCCCCAATTTAGATTTGTGGGCTCAATTTTGATTTGGTGGGCTTTTTGTTAACTTAAAAGGCTACAGGGGGCCCGTTTAAATTTTGATACCTACAAATGCCCCCTCAATGATGCGTAGTTTGAAGCGAAGCAAAAGGCAGGGCATCATTGATCATGCTTATAATTAATGGTGGTTGGAGCTTTAGGAGAAATCAACCAAGTATGAGGAGTAGTCTTTTTAATCCTTTTCTCGATTCTTTTCCCCATGCCTATTTTCTTACTCACATATTAAGATTTTATTTTTACTAAAGGTCCTTGAGATCAAATCATATTAGCAATTCAAAACCACAAAGCTCTACATTTCATGAAGAAAACTTAGATTCAAGGAAAAATATTTCTTATTTAGCCTAATCCAAGGTTTTAAAGAAATGAGTGGCTATCGAATTTCCATCGAACTCCACAACTTAGAATTAAAATTCAATGGAGAATTTTATTTGGCTCGTAGAATTTTATGATCTACAAGCATGAGATGTTAGATCATATTTTATATGAACCCAAAGTGACCTCAAAATCCCTTAGCAAGATTTGAATATTACCAAGTTAGTAAGCGTAGCTTACTATCCTTCTCTTTATGTTTTTTTTTTACCAATTTTTTATTCTTATTTTTGGCGGTTGTGTAAACCGTTTTGAGGCTTAACAATTAAAAACTGGGGTGTCAATAGAGAGTTGCTGTTTAAGAAGTAAAATGTTAGGGTGCCGATATAAGTTATAACAAACTAAAAACCCAAAATCTCTTCTATGGTTCAGCATGTTCTTGAGAGTTCGACAAATCAATGCGTTCTCTCTTGCTCTTTGGGGAATAACAGCGACTCTCGGTCGTTTCCTCTCTCTCAAACCTTCTTTTCTTCTCTTCTTCTTCACGTCTTTACCCCCCACAACTGTGTCCAACAAGGACTTCTTCTTCTACAAACCGATCGAGTCGGTTAGACGAATATCTTTCGATCTTTCTGCTATTAATGGCTGATTCTTGAAGGGATTTGCAACAACACATCGATTCTTGGACTACTACATGCCCACAGGTACCCTCCTCTTCTTCTACTTCTTCTTCTTTAAATTTTTTTTTTTTTTTTTTCTTTTTGCCCAAAACATTTTTTGTTTCTTTTTGCCCAAAACATGGGCAGCAACCTCCACGTTAGGAATTAATAACCAGATCTTTAACATCAAACATCTTGATATTTGCTTTTGAGTTCTTCGTTTGAGAATCAAAGATATCGAAACTCACATCCTTCAAACACACACATAGAGCGAGAGAGAGAGATCAAAAACCCATGAAAACCGTCTCTTAGATTTCATGGTTTCAAGACCGACTCGTCTATTTTTTCTTTTGCTGAATTTTTTTTATTTTTTTTATTATCAGATTCGAAGGAAGAAACATCAGTGGGTAGGTCCTTTTACTACCACGTTTTATTTTTTATCTTCTTATTTATCTTGTTGTTGTCGAACAATTTCATCTCTTACACGTGCTTGAAGATCAATCTAAAAGTTGAAGCTTCCTTTCATCAATCTGTAATCTTATAACAAGATTTGGGCTGTTTTTTATTTTTTTCACTGTTAGTAAATCAGAAAAAAAAAATTCTCAGTCCCCATTTTTTTACTTCCATGCCCTCTTCAAAAAGTAGATTCTTCGCATCGCATGTTAGTGCTTTGTATGGTGGGGGCACCTCCATTGGAATAGTCTTAGGTGTCCATGCATTGTTGAACCAACAGGGGCTGCCAAAGTCTTTCCATGCATTTTTTTTTTTTTTGCCAATGTCTTTATACCACCAAGAGCAGCCCCTTCTGTTTTGAGATCTAAATTTTGAGATCTGAATTTTATTCTATGTTGTCTCTGCTGCCACATGACCCATATGCACACGTGCACAAAATTCTGAATTTTAATCATGTTCTCTACTTGTGGTATGCTCATGATTACTTCATTGATATCCCAAAAATTTTCAGACTTTTGGAAAGGAACTCATTATTCAACATCGAACCTTAACTTAGGACTTGGATTGCCAATATATCAAAATCTTTGTAGACCCACGACCCTAATAAAATTGGGGGTCTTGTTGAGGCTACCAACCCATCAAGTTTCTTCCGAAAAAAAAAAAATTTCCATGTAAATTTTGGAGGGAGTGGTCTTTTTTGGACTCAATGAGTGTGATTCTTTGTCTGAGTCATTATAATTGATGGAGAAGAAAATTCTTTTGCTGATTAATCAATTCAAGTCAAATAATATTGATTAATTTGACAAGAAACTTGATTCTGTAGGTGTTTTCTTTGCCACATCTCTAAATTTTTTTTTAATTCAATGAAAACATCGTCTAGCCACCCATGATTCAGTAACTTCCACTAAAGTATAACAAACATTTTTTTTTTAAAGGTGTGTTGAACAATATGGATAGAGGTCTTGAGTATATATAATACCCTTCTTGAATTGATTCCAACTTTGGTTACTTTGTCTCTTTTTCTCATTGGGTCTTGCCCCTTTATTTTTTTAGAACTTGTGGATGAATTAATATTGAAATTTCTCTTTTTTCTTTTTTACAGATCCAAGTCTATCAATAATATTAATACAACGATCTGATTCTTTTGAATCAATTGCAACCCAGCTACAGCTTTGAAACCATAGGAAGGTATGGACCTTAGTCATTCCTTCCCAATTTTTTTGAACTTTATCATCTTCGCATATCCCTTTTTTTATAGGAATTGTAGCAAGAATTACAAATCGAAAACTTATAACCCTTGTTGGCCAATTTTTGGGGCATCTGTTTGTTAATCTGCTTAGTGGTAGACAATGTTGACTTGTTAAAAATATTGCATGATAAACGATGTACACGTAGAAGAACCATGGGACAAATATTTGTCCAGCTACTTAGCCAATCTCTAGCATAACTGTTCATCAGTAGTGCTTAGGAGGTGACAACGCCAACTAGCTGACAAACATCAATTGGTTTGCAGAATCACGGGACGCAAGATTTGTATACACAGAAGAACCATGCGACGAACTATTTGTTTAGCTGGTTGGCCAATATCTAGCGTAGCTTTTTATCAGTAGTACTTAAGAGGTGACGACATCAACTGGCTGACAAACGTTAGCTGACTTGCAGAATCACGGGACACAAGATTTGTATATGCAGAAGAACCATGCGAAGAACTATTGTCTAACTAGTTGGCCAATCTCTAGTACAGCTGTCCATCAGTAGTGCTTAGGAGGTGATAACGTCAACTGGTTTGTAGAATCACGGGATACAAGATTTGTATACATAGAAGAATCATGCGACGAACTATTTGTCCAACTAGTTGGCCAATCTCTAGCGTAACTGTTCATCAGTAGTGCTTAGGAGGTGATCACGCCAACTGACTGACAAACGTCAACTGGCTAAAAAAATCACGAGACTCTAGATTTGTATATGCATCAGAACCATGCGACGATCTATTTGTCGAGCTAGTTGGCCAATCTCTAAAGCAGTTGTTCATCAGTAGTACTTAAGAGTGGATAACATCAACTGACTAACAAACGTCAATTGACTTGTAGAATCACAGAACACAAGATTTGTATACGTAGAAGAACCATGCGACAAACTATTTGGCTAACTAGTTAGCCAATCTCTAACGCAGTTATTCATTAGTGGTACTTAGGAGGTGATAACGCCAACTGGCTAAAAGAATCATAAGACTCTAGATCTGTATATGAAGCAGAACTATGCGACGACCTATTTGTCCAGCTAGTTAGCCAATCTCTAAAGTAGCTGTTCATTAGTAGTGCTTAGGAATGGACAACGTCAACTGAGTGACAAATGTCAACTGGCTAGAAGAACCATGCAACAAATTATTTGTACAGTCAATTGGTCAAACTCTAGCGCCAAAACATTATTGAGCATGATGACCTTTTTTTTTATTCATACCCTTATATATCTCTAATCAATGCGACCCTCATACTTAATGAGACATGTTATTTATTTTATATTTTTTAAACATGTGTATTCAGTCCCTTTTTTTTTTTTTTTTTGAATTTCGCAGAATTGGCAAGGGACATTCTTTCCAAAGGTCTAAGGAACAAAAATCATTCCAAACGGAGCTTACCACATGAAGGTTGGGTAGATGATCCTGTAAATCCTTCTCAAAAGGGAAAATGACTTTGTTTTTCCCATGTTATGATAATCGATTATTCAAGAAGAGGGAACATTTCATCCGTGGAGCTGAAGTTTGTTGTGCGCACACCGATGACTAGTCCTTTGAAGGCGCAAGATACAAAAAGGGACACATCACTTGATATGACAGCTTTTAGTGAATATTCTCCAACAGCTGACTTATTCCTTAGAGATGAGATTGACACGGAGCGTCAGTATCTTTATGTCATCCTCGACATCATGACCAAGCTCGCAATTGTCAACAGGCTATTTTGACATAGAAAATCATATAATATTTTACTTGATGGGATTCATATATTGAACTTTGAGGCGACATTCGATATCTCAGTGGTTTTTGGGACTGGAGCTTGAATGTGAGCCATAAACTACAGAGTAAAAAGTCAACAGCTTCCCTTGGTGAAGTTATATTTGCAGCTAGTAAGGAGTACAGTCGTCCTAACAGCATGTATCGAGCTTTATGTGAGTTTTGGTGTCCCGAGACTAACACTTTTGTAACGAGTCGTGAGGAAGTTGGCATTTCTTTATGGGAAATGTAGAAGATTTCTGGGCTTTCTATCACGGGTGAGTATTATGAAGAGGTGGTGCCTACTTTTTATGAACTCATGGGTTGCAACGGTGTTTCAAGACTTCCTCTTTCTTGCCAGTATCTATTCAAAGCGTATGCTTTACTAATTTTTGAAAAGAAAAGTGATTGTGTTAGTCATAGTAAATGGCTTGATTTCTAGTACACCAAAGCTGAATGGATTTCTAATCATCGTTTGACGGTAGAGTATAAAGAGATAGCAAAATCCTTTTACTTTGATCATCGTGACCGTCAGCATCTTAGAACAAAATTACGAAGACATTTTTCTTCTCAGGTTACTTTGGCTAAGGGGGGTCGTAAAGAGGGAAAAATATCTATTTATCAGACTCGATTTTCCTGTAAATCAGAATGTTGAAGATGAAGCCATGATAGGTGCATATCTCTCATTGTGGTTATGTCGTTTTGTTCTCCCTTGCGAGGATAGTGATGTTATTCATTCAGATACTTTTAAGGTAGCAGCATTGATGGCCCTAGGTACTACATTCAGCTTGGTACTTGTACTTTTGTGTTGTTTATACAAAGGTTTAACTCAGACCTATTGGGGTATGAAAACATAAATAGTTGTAGGTGCTTCCAGGAGTTATTGTCCCCTTCATTACTTGTTTGGGTGGGTTGGACTTCATTTTCCTTGGGGAGTGTTTGGTGATCTTGATGCTGACTTTGGACCTCCGTATTTGGTTCGTACAACTGGTTATAGCCACCCCATTTTGCACTCGCCTGATTAATCAACTCGTCAACCCGATTGCAACGGTTTCCAATGATGGATGATTATTCTAATACTTTATTTTGTTACCAGATATGTTTCAAAAATCAGAATGAGGTATCTCAAATTAACATAACTGTAGAAACCACGCTACGCTAGGAAAATATAACCCCAAAAGTTTAGAAATCATCATTTTTCAAACAAAAAGAAGTTTCACTATAAAAATCACTAAAAAATGACCACATTACCAAAATATCCCTAACCTTAAAATATCCCTAGAGCTTACGTTATGCTTAGAAAAAATCTTTCGAACACATAAAACAACAAATCGAAACCAAATAAATCATTTTGCTAATTTTCACAGAATTTGATAAAATTACAAAAATGCCCCTCATAAAGTTCACGACCATTTCACATAAAAAATTTCATAAATGACACAAACCAATATTTTTATTGAATTCCTTACGAAAAATCGATTCTAAAACATCCTAGAACATAAAAAACCGACTTAAAACGCGAAAATCCTCTTTGAGGGCAAAACGATAATTTCATAAATTTTATAATTGAAAATTTCGAAATTAATAAATAAAATATTAAATAATTAAATTGAAACATTAATAAAATTAATTTAAAATTTTAAACTAAAAAATTCAATCAATCAGGCTCTCAGGTAAAATTGTTGAGGTTGCCAAGATATTTCTTCAAGGACCCCTCCATTTGGGGTCCAAAGAATTAAATATATAATAGAGGGGGGTTCTCCAAAAAATTAAAGTCAATCAAGCAAGACTAAAGTCAAGGTATTCAATTCAATCAAGTAAGACTAAAGTCAAAATTAAAGTCAATTAAACAAGACTAAAGTCAAGATATGAAAGTCAATCAATTAAGACTAAAGTCAAAATTTTAAAGTCAATCAAATAAGACCAAAAGTCAAAACTCTAATAAAGTTCTAATTAAATAATAACTCTATTTAATAGAATTCTAACTCAAATATAACTCTACAACATGGACATCCTCTCTTGGGTTAAGGGGGTAAAAGTATTAAAAAAAAATTGAAGAGGTATTGTTGAAAAAATTTAAGGTTAAAGAGATAAAAGATAAAAAACAATAAAATGGGTTAAGGGGGTAAACGAGAAAATGTAGGAAAGTTATAGGGGCATGTGTAAAGAAAATAATATGGGTACCACAAAACCATAACTTGATTGGAGGATTGAGGGGGTAAAAGTGTAAAAAATAAAATTGAAATGATACTATTAAAGAATTTTAAGGTTAAAGAGGTAAAATATAAAAAACAATAAAGTAAGTTGAAAGGGGTAAGAAAGAAAGAAATATAGTAAAGTTAGGTGTGAAGGGTAAAGAAAATGAAGTGGACCTCACCTAATTATAGCTTGATAGGAGACTTATTCCCCCCACCTCACCCCACACATAGACACAAAAAATGTAGCATTGTTGGCCCTAAAGTCGGATTAAGGAGTGAAAGCGAAAAAAATAAAGTTAGAGGGTATTATAAAAAAAATTTGAGATTAAAAGGGAAAAGATTAAAAATAATAAAGTGGACTAAAAAGGTAAAAGAAAAAAATACAGTAAATTTTTTGAAGTTAAGAGGTATAAAATAATAATAAAATAGATTAAAGAGGAGATATAATAAAGTTAGGAGTAAAGATGAGAAACAAAAAAGTGTGGTGTAGGTTGATTAGGTATTTATTTAACGAAAAAATTGTAGCTAAGGGGACAATTATCAACAACTCAAAAAATACAAAATTGTAACAATTCAGTTGTTAAAGGGATAATTAAGTGGACCCTAAAAAACTATAGGTTGATGGGAGGGTTAAAGGGGAAAAAAATATAATAAAGATAGGAGTGAAGAGTAAAGAAAATAAAGAGGGCACCACAAAAATGGGCCCTATCGTTGTTATTGAAATTTCTGAAGGATATGTTAAATTCAAAATTTAGAGGGAGTGAAGAGGAAAGACAAAAAAGTGTTGTGTAGATTTGATGAGACATTTGTCTAACCACAAAACTGTAGTTGAAGAGACATTTATCCTAACTCAAAAAACACAAAACTATTGTTTGATGGGAGTGTTAAATGCGTAGATGTGAAAGAAAAAAAAAATTAAAAGGGTATCATTAAAGAATTTTAAGGTTAAAATGGTAAAATATGAAAAATAATAAAGTAAATTAAAATAGATAATAATATATATATAGTAATGTTAGAAGGAGTGAAGAGTAAAAGAAATAAAATGAACCCCACAAAACTATAATTTGATGAGAGGTTCATCCCCATACAAAACACAAAAATGTAATATTGTGGGCTCTAAAGTCAAATTAGAGGGTAAAAGCGAAAAAAATGTAATAGGAGGGGGTATTATTGAAAAAAATTGAGATAAAAAGGTAAAAGGAAAAAATAATAAATTGGCTGAAAAGAGTGAAAAATAAAATATAGTAAAATTAGAGGAATCAAGAACAAAAGTAATAAAGTAAGTCTTACCATTTTTATTAAAAAAGTTGAGGTTAATAGGTAAAATAATAATAAATGGGTTAAAATTGAGATTTAATAAAATTAGAGAGAGTTAAAATAAAAAAAATAAAAAAAGTGTGTTGTAAGTCGATAGGACATCTATCTAACGACAAAGCTGTAGTTGAGAAGGCATTTAACCCCCACTCAAAAGTCCCAATACTTTTGTAGATGTGCCATGTTAAATCAAAATATACGTGGCTGATGGGGCAATGGCACAAAATCAAAGATCTTTTTCTTTGGGATATACGAGGAAAAATATATACGGTTTTGTGCCTTTGCCACGTTAGCTGCGTATATTTTGCTACATCAATTTATCATTAGTCTATATATATATTACTGAAATATTGGCAAAATCACATTTTCTAAAATAAAAATTCAACTGAACTAAGCCTTGTCAAATGTTATCCAATTTATTTTCAGCCTATATTAAATCCTAAACCTTAAATAAATTTGTTGATTTTTTCATAATTTGTTTTTTAAAATAATGATCTTTTATTTAAGGATCTCCATAAGGCTAACAATCTCTCTCTCTCTCTCTCTATATATATAGGGTAGCGTTATTTGGCCAACAGTTTGGCAAACACATTTTTCAAAACATGGGTTAGAGGTCTTGGAATGGGCTGATTTTTGGTGAGGATGATCTCTACGGTGAGGAGATCATCATCACCAAAAATCAGCCCATTCCAAAACTTCTAACCCCATCAAAAATGATTTACAAAAAATGGACGGTTCACGATTTTTCAACTTGTAAACTGGGACTAGAAGTTTTGGAATGAGCTGATTTTTGGTGAGGATGATCTCCTCACCGTAGAGATCATCCTCACCAAAAATCAGCCCATTCCAAGACCTCTAACCCATGTTTTGAAAAAGTGTTTGCCAAACTGTTGGCCAAATAACGGGACCCATATATATATATAGGGTCGGGTTATTACGACCCCCTTTGTGACACACCATTTTGTCTTATATGGGCAAAATGTTTGGAATAAGCTGATTTTTTGTGAGGATGATCTCTGTGGTGAGGAGATCATCCTTGCCAAAAATCAGTTCATTATGAAACTTCTAGCCCCATGTTTACAAGTTGAAAAATTTTAGACCGTCCAATTTTTGTAAATCAATTTTGATGGGGTTAGAAGTTTTGGAATTGGATGATTTTTTGCCAGAATGATCCCCTCATCACAGAGATCATCCTCACAAAAAATCAACCCATTCCAAACATTTTTGCCTATATAAGACAAAATGGTGTGTCGCAAAGGGGGTCGTAATAACGCCATCCTATATATATATATATGGGTCCCGTTCGGCACCCTAACTTTACCACACACTTTAACAAACGCGTTTTGTCCTACATGGGTTAGAAGTTTCGGAATGGGCTGATTTTTGGTGAGGATGATCTCTATGGTGAGGAGATCATCCTCAAAAAAAATCAGCTCATTCCAAAACTTCTAACCCCATAAAAAATGATTTACAAAAAATGGACGGTCCACGATTTTTCAACTTGTAAACATGGGGCTAACATTTCGGAATGGGCTGATTTTTGGGGAGGATGATCTTCTAATCATAGAGATCATCCTCACCAAAAATCAGCCCATTCCAAAACTGTAACCCATGTAGGACAAAAAACGTTTTTAAAGTGTGTGGTAAAACTAGGGTGCTGAACATTTCCCTATATATATATATATGGAAATGTTCAGCACCCTAAGTTTTACCATACATTTTAACAAACGTTTTTTGTCCTACATGGGTTAGAAGTTTTGGAATGGGCTGATTTTTGGTGAGGATGATCTCTATGATTAGAAGATCATCCTCCCCAAAAATCAGCCCATTCCAAAATGTTTAACCCCATGTTTACAAGTTGAAAAAATCGGACCGTCCATTTTTTGTAAATCATTTTTGATGGGGTTAGAAGTTTTGGAATGAACTGATTTTTGGTGAGGATGATCTCCTCACCATAAAGATCATCCTCACCAAAAATCAGCCCATTCCGAAACTTCTAACCCATGTAGGACAAAACGCATTTGTTAAATTGTGTGGTAAAACTTAGGGTGCCGAACGGGACCCTATATATATAGGGTCAGGTTCAAGGGACATATGAGAAAACATATGAAAAAACAATGTAACATTAATAAATATTCAAAATATGGGTTAGAAATTTCGGATTGAGCTGATTTTTTGTGAGGATGATCTCTATGATGGAAAGATCGTCTGGAAAAAAAAAATCAGTCCAATCTGAAACTTCTAACCCCATTAAAAGTGATTTAGAATGTGGACCGTCGATTTTTTACCAATTTTTGTCAATAATTTGTAAATCACTTTTGATGGATTTAGAAGTTTCTGATTAAGTTGATTTTTTGTGAGGCCATCCTTGCAAAAAATCAGCTCAATCCAAAACCTCTAACCCATATTTTGAAAAACCATTGTTTTTTCATATGTTTTTACATATGGCCCTTGAACCGCCCCCATATATATATATATATATGTGGCTCGTCAATAAAGACGAAGCTCCCAAGACTCTAGACTATTCTACAAAGGGGTGGAGCTAGTATGCAGTCAGTGCGAGCAATACCCTCCCCCATCTCCACCAAATTTGAGATATCCCAATATTTTTCACTAATTACCTGTCCCATTAGCCCCCACTCCTTAACCTCCTCCCCTATTTGCCCCCACCCCCTCACCTCCCCTCAATTTTTGCCAATACAAAACTGTAGAGATACCCCTCTATTTTGAACTAATCACATGCCCCACTCCCTGACTACCTTCCCCATTTGCCCCTACCTACTTACCTCCCTCCAATTTTTGTACACTAATTTTTGGAAGATAACATTGCATCTTGACTGGGGCTCCTCTCATAGACTACTGGGACTCCTCTCATTGACTAATTGGAGATAACCTAAATATCCTTTTCTTCAACTTCAAACAAAAAAACCTAGTAGTTTGTCCCCACTACATGCAAATCCTGGCTCCGCCCCTGAATTTTACAATATTTTTGTGGCAAGACATGAGTTTCCAGACATTAAAGGAAAGGTATGGATAGAAAAATATTTAGAAGGGTAAATTACTATTTTGTGAGTTAAATATGAAGAAATTGTTCATTTTAATTCCAAAACATGAAAAGTCAGATAGGAGATCCTCACTTTTATAACCAGCGAAATTGTCATATTGAATGGAAAAAAAAATCAAAGATATCGCACTACCTTAAACCAGCGAGATAGTCCGAAAAACCTGCCATCTCACTCTACATGTTTTGGGAATTATAATGAACAGTCAGCTGAAATGGGAATTTCTTCAAAAGTTGATCACGTTTAGGGAAATTTCTCTATTTAAAGACATGTCTGGTTAGTAATTTCCAAAAAAATAAAAAATACTTACCTGTTTTGGTAAAAAGCCAATTTATTTAATTAACCATATCATGGATTTCTTCTAGAGAAAAACTTCATAAGTTTCTCTTCTAAAGTGTCACGGTCACCCTTTATTAAGTAATGTTTAACGTAATCTCTTACTATAAACCAAAAAAAAACGTTTAATACTTCTTTAAAGAAATCAAGCCAAGCCTTAGGATATTCTTCTGGACAGTTTGATAATTTCAACTTTTGTCAGATTCTTGTTCTTCGGTTTTTTCTCTGAGGTAAGATGTGTGACATAGCCAACAACCCTTATCGTCAAACGCATAAATTATCTCTGAAATTCATTTGAATCAGCTTGATCATATATAAAAAGGGTTATGATCCTTTGACTTATTAAAAACACAAATTCCAACCCTCACGATTATCCTAGAAATACATGACATATCCTCGAGATGCATGTGTCATCCCCAGATTGTTAGATTCCGTGTTAACTAAAACTAAACTTGAATAGGTCTATATACTTTGGCAAGTCTTTCTACCTTCTCCCTTGGAAAAAAAGGCAACAAATTTATGAGACCATTTCAACAATATCTCTCAACCTTTCTATAAATAGATATAATTGTAGTGTTAGAATTCTTACCCTTAAGAACATCAAGTTAGAAAGTATTAAGGAAGAAGTATAATGGGTTTCAAGTTGTTTGTAGTTTTTGTTCTCTTTGCCTCACTTTCATCCCCTTCCTTTGCCTCTGATCCTAGTCCCCTCCAAGACTTTTGTGTTGCCATCAATGACACCAAGCATGCTGGTATCTTCATAGCTTTTTTTTATCATTGTAATTTTTGTAGTTTATATATACAAATGATAGCTTTCTTATTTTATTTTAATATTTTTAGCTGATCACATTGACTAATGCTTAGTTAATTTTAAATTGCAGTGTTTGTGAATGGGAAATTCTGCAAGGATCCCAAGCATGCAACAGCTGAGGATTTCTTCCTTTATGGGCTCAATATAGCTGGAAACACATCGAACCAACTTGGGTTCAATGTGACTCCAGCTAATGTGGACCAGATACCAGGACTCAACACTCTTGGCATCTCCATGGCTCGCATAGACTTCGCACCCTATGGTCTCAACCCACCCCACACGCATCCCCGAGGCACCGAGATCCTAACAGTCTTGGAGGGTAGACTTTATGTCGGATTCGTCACTTCCAACGCCGATAATAACCGCCTCATCACCAAGGTCCTCAACAAGGGCGATGTGTTTGTATTTCCTATTGGGCTCATTCATTTCCAATTCAATGTTGGGCACACGAATGCGGTCGTCATTGCTGCTTTGAGCAGCCAAAACCCTGGGGTCATCACCATTGCTAATGCAGTCTTTGATTCAAAACCACCCATCTCAGATGATGTTCTTGGCAAGGCCTTCCAAATTGACAAGAATATGGTTGATTATTTACAAGCTCAATTTTGGATGCCCACCAAGTACTAGAACTACTACTACTACTAATACTTCTAATATAAATAATTCAATTTGATTTGTTTTACAGATCTTATTATAATAAATGAGATGATTATGTTGTTTGTCTTTACAAACTGAGATAAAATAATCAAGTATTTTGCTTAGCGAATAACTATCTTTGTCTCGTTTTTTATTTCTTGTCTATCTTCTTTCATCTCTATTGAACTTGGATATTTACACGTTATAGTCATAATGAAAAGGAGCATTTGCATATTGGGCTTGGACTCATTGCTCGGTATACATATTGCAATGCAATTTCAAAGTCATTGGTTTAAGAACTGATTAACATGAAAGAATTAAAACGGGGGTATTCGTGCATTTTGATAATGGGGAGAATTTGCACCTTTAAGGCAATGCATTCACAATGAGTATTATACAAGATTTTCTGATAAGACAATCAATTTGAAGTAGGTGTTAAGTTTGTGGCTTGTATTGTATTTACTTACAATAATATACACATCAAATGGGTATATAGCCGTGGATTATGATTGTATATAAATGTTAAAAATGTGACCGGGCTGATAATTCTCCAATCCATCATACAACCTCTCTCAAAATACTTACTACCTTTCTTATTTTGTAAGTCTAAGTAGCCTTACTAACATAGTGAGGAAAAAAGGCATTACTATGTCTCATACACTGTAAAAAAGATGTCGAGATCTATAAAACTTATCATCGAAATCTGAAAAAAATCTCAACGTCTGCTTTTATGTATCTTGAGGCCTTTTTGATGGTTCATGGGGGCTTAGTAAGGCCTTTTTCCTCTGTGTGTTAGTCAGGAAAGTGTTCAGTCATTTTCTATTTTACTTTCTAATAACTTTGTATTAATTTTTTTGGATCAAAATTTTTTTTTGTAATTTTTCTTGGAAAATACGATATGATAATATATAAGGTGGCGGATAAATTTATTTTTGTGAAATAAAAAAATTTGGCTTGAGCATATAGTAAGTCATAACCCTAAGGTCTTGTATAACCTGAATACATCTTGCACTCAAAGTATATTCTTTTTGACAGGTGCCTGCTACTTAATTTAGTTGATAAAGTCTTTGGTTGATGATACCAGAGATCTGAGTACAAATCCCACCAGCACCAAGTTACCGAGCTCATTAAGAATAAGGTTACTGATCCCCAAAAAAAAAATATTCATTTTGGATTTTAATGATTTATAATAAAAACACATGCAAGAAGTACTTGAATGTTGAGATGGCCACAAAAGGGGTAAATTCGGTGCGACACTTTTAAACACCAAGTGAGAAAAGGGGTAAAATCGACGGACCTTTGTGTCGAATTTACCCTTTTTTTTTATGTAGTGCTTGATCAATGTACAATAATACCTTCATATAAATGCAAGCAATCAACTACTTGAATGCTGAGAAAGACACCAAAATTCGACTATGAAAATGCACTAAATTCAACGGGCCTGGCTACTTAAAATTTGTTCAACGGCTTAGTCCAGTCGTAAATTCGTGGGCCTTGGTCCGTCATTTTTTTTCGATCGAGAGCTGCTATTGGCAACGCAACTATTACTTATTACACCCCAATTTCATAAATTATTTATCACACCTCCATTAAATATTAGAACACACTATTCAAACATTAAAAAGGTTTGGCTCAAATTATTATTTCAACATTACAGCACTCGTTCAAAAAACTTCAGTAGTTGTTACAATTATGATTTGGGGTCATATAAAATCTTAAACAAAAAAATATATCAGGAGAAAAAAAATAGACAGAACTTCTATTAGCACCGGAATTTTTACTAATTCTTAACCATTTACTTATTTTTCTTTATTTTTAATTGGAGTGTAACTAGTAAAAGTTGAGGTGCCAATAGAAGCTCTCTATCTTTTTTCAATCTCTAACCTTCTTCTCTCTTCCATCTAGTGTTGACCCAGGGAAAAATCAGAAAGAAGAGGAATCGATGAATACTCTTCAATTTTCAAAAGGTTTTACATGAAATCGAAAAAGCCACAAAAGTTGGAGTACGAATAGTAGCTCTCTTTTATTTATAAAATAAATATTTAACTAATTTAAACTGTATTATTTAATCAGAAAATTACAAAAAAATGATTGACTAAGCTAATTAAAATTTTATTTTATAAAAATAATTAATTTTTAACAATTTAAATATTTATTTTACAAATAAAAATTCGACCTGGTTTTTTATTTTTATTTTTTCTAATCATCGAATAAAAAATATTTATTTTACAAATAAAAATTTATTCATTACTTTAAAATTTTAATGCTAGGTGTGACGGAAAACCATTTTCCTTGGGGGGATAGGAAATAAAATGATTTGCTGCTAATGAAGGAAAATCGTTTTTGTTGGCACAAATTGTTTTCCACGTAATTTTCTAATTTTTAACGCACCAAACACTTAAAATAGCAGTTTTTCACGAAATTGCAATTTCCACCTGATTTCCATACAATCAAACGTACCCTTAGTTGACTAAGACAAGTTTTCACAAACTCAAACAATATTGTAAAAATATTAAATTAGTCGTCTCAGATTTTGGACAAGGCAATTTGATGAATTTGTTGGAATTTTTCAAAATATAAAATTGTTCTGTTTTTTTAGTTATTTATTTTTTGGGTCTTAGTTATCTGAAGTTGGATTTCTGGGAATTTCTATGGAAATGGTTTAGTCCCACATTGTTCACAAGTGAAAATGTGGGAAGACTAATAACAATGAGTAAATAAAGACATGTGTCTTAATTGAATTAACTTTACAGATTTTATTCAGCGTTTGAAGGTGGTGGGAAGTACCACCTGCTTGCGCATCATGCGGAAAAGCAATAGGGGTTGATCCATCATGTCTGATGGATTGGGTGCGATCTACACCACATGATTACATTGGTATCCGATTGGGTGTGTTGGTTCATGATTTGTATCTGATTGGATCCGTTGAATTACATGGTGTCCAATCGAATGTGATCGGAACTGTTAAATTGAGCAGATCCAACAAACACATGTTAATGATGAAACACACTTCTTTGGTGGGATGAGACTTGGATCGTTAAATCTAAGATCAAACACGATCAAACAACTCGTGACCCTAGAGACATGGGTCATGATTCTTGGTAGGGGCAGAGCTACGATTTTGCCCATGTGGGGAAACCAAGAGTGGAAAAAATTTTGTGGGGACAACTAAGAATGAAAAAAAATAGTTGTGAGGGCAATTAAGAGTGGAAAATTTTTTGTGGAGCTAATAGTGGCAGATTTTTTTTGTCATCCACTAAAATCTGTTGCAATAGCTCACTAAACCATGCACTTTGAAAATTCTTCTCCGGGCAAGTGCTCTCCCAGGCCCCACTGTAAATCCACCCCTGATTCTTGGTCAATAGCCACAGAACTAACTATAAATAGCCACTCAGAAATCTTGTTTACTCTCCGAAAAATAATATACTTTCCTAATTCAAAGCTTAAAAGATTGGCATCATAAAATCTTTCTTTTTTTTTTTTTTATTATTTATTTATTTATTTTTTCTAAGTGTTTTAGGCTAAATTCAAATCGTACATAATATGACTTAACAAAAATTGAGTGTAGGCGTCATTGTATCCTACAGGCAATTTCTCTTTAGATTCGTTGTCTACTTGTTTTTCAATCCAGAAGGGAGAATAATTGTCTATAAAAGCTCCATAGTGATCGAGCCTTAAAGTCTGAATTGTTTTAAATCAGTTTCCTTCACTGAATTTATTCCAGTTTTCATAGTCTTTTTCCAACAGAATCATTAATTGGTTGGTTTGGAGAGTGAGATTTCAGACAAGCCATCTGGATGTCTGAGTTTTTAACCCTTTGCTAGAAAGGAATCTCGTGAGGAGTAAGAAAAATGCAAATTTGCCAGGTTAACTTTTATTTTTAGAGTCCGGATAGCACAATATGAAAAAAACTCATATTCGACGGCCCAATGCCGTTGAATTTCGTAAAATTTGATAGATCATGGCATCAAAATTTTCATTGTTGAATTTTATCTTTCGATGAGTCAAAACCATCAAATTAATGGAGGATGGGAGAAATTTGACGACTCTAAGCCATCGAATCTAAGGAACATCACAAGTTACGACAGCCCGAGGCCATCAAAGTTTGATTTCTAAAGTTTATGGGCCTTGGCCAGTCAAATTTTCCCGTAGAATTTTCCATTTTTCAGATAGTGTTGTATGCACCCAGGGTGAAGGATTCAAACCCTCTTCCCACACCCCAATACACGCTACATAAGCCAAAATCCAAGGAATTAACACCTAAAACATCTCCTTTTTTGGATTATGGGTTACATGGCATGTATTGGGGTGAGGGAGGAGGGCTTTAATCCTCCATCCTGGGTGCATACGATCCGCACTCCTTTTTTTTATATAAATGTTTAAAAAACATGCCTGGTTAGTTTCAATAAAATACTCATCCGGTTTGGTAAAACACCAATATATTTAATTAACAATAACGTTGATTCTTTTAGAAAAATACATGAAACTGTCTTCATCACCCTTAATTAAGGAATGTTTAAAGTATCCTTCCAACCTTAACAAATAAAGGTTTAATACTTCATTAAAGGAATCAAGCCAAGTCTTAGGATATGCTTTTGGACAGTTTTGATCATTTCAACTGTGTCAGATTTATTGTTCTTTGGGGTTTTCTCTGAGGTAAGCTGTTTGAAAATATTTGTAGTGACATGGCCAACAACCCTTATTGGCAAACGCATAAATTCATAGCATCAAAATTATCTCTGCAATTCATTTGAATGTGCACTTGATCATATATAAAAGGGTTGCGATAGTTTGACTAATTAATAAACAGAAAATTTAACTGTGATGTTTATCCTACGAAAAATCCTCGGGATGCGTGTGTTATCTTTATTGAAACCACCCATCCTAAATTTGATTAGGTCTACATACTTAGGCTCTAAAGATTTGATACAATTTTTCAAACAGATAATCTTTAGTTTAGTGCTTTGAGGACTTTGCCAAGTCTTTCTACCTTCTCCCTTGGAAAAAACAAAATGCAAAAAATGTATGAGACCGTTTCAACTGCTTCTCTCAATCCCTCTATAAGTAGACATGGTTATAATGATAGAATTCTCACCCACACTAGAGGAGCAAATTGTTTGTGTTTTTCTCTTAGTTGTTAATTAATGAAGAAGATAATGGGTTTTCACTTGTTTGTAGTTTTTGTTCTCTTTACCTCACTTTCTTCCCCTTCCTTTGCCTCTGATCCTAGTCCCCTACAAGACTTTTGTGTTGCCATCAAAGACAAGGATGATGGTTGTCACTCCCTTTTTTCTCATAGCATTCTTAATCAGAGTAGTTTATATATATGATCACATTGACTGATGCTTAGTTAATTTTAAATTGCAGTGTTTGTGAATGGGAAATTCTGCAAGGATCCCAAGCTTGCTACAGCTGAGGACTTCTTCCTTTATGGGCTCAATATACCAGGAAACACATCAAACCAACTCGGGTTCAATGTGACTCCAGCTAATGTGGACCAGATACCAGGACTCAACACCCTTGGTATCTCCATGGCTCGCATAGACTATGTGCCATATGGTCTCAACCCACCCCACACACATCCCCGAGCCACCGAGATCTTAACAGTCTTGGAGGGTAGCCTCTACGTCGGATTCGTCACTTCCAATGCCGATAATAACCGCCTCATCACCAAGGTCCTCTACAAGGGAGATGTGTTTGTATTCCCCATTGGGCTCATTCATTTCCAATTCAACGTCGGACACACAAACGCAGTCGTCATTGCTGCTTTAAGCAGCCAGAACCCAGGTGTCATCACCATTGCTAACGCAGTCTTTGATTCTAACCCACCCATTTCAGATGATGTTCTTGGCAAAGCCTTCCAAATTGATAAGACTATGGTTGATTATCTCCAAGCTCAATTTTGGATGCCCAGCAAGTACTAGAACTACAACTATTATATTTCTACCATATTTAAATAATGCAGTTTGACTTGTTCTACAGATTTTAATTAATATAATAAATGATTATGTTGTTTGTGTTTACACACTGAGATATTATCAGTAGTTTGCATCAAATAAGTATCTTCTTCTCTTATTTGATTTCTTATCCATCGGTTTCCCTCTTATGGAACCTGCATGGATTGCTTGGATGGTTAGGCGTTATCTCTATAATGAAAACGAGCATTCATGTATTACATATTGCAATGCAATTTTGAGGTTGTGGGTTCAAGTAGTCCTTATTAACACGAAATAGGATTCTTTTCGTGTATTTTGATAAAATAACAAAAAAAAAAAAAAAAATTTGGGAGAATTTGTACCATTTGAAGATGACTGTAAACACCCCAATTTGACCGAATAAGCCCGCAAGCTCAATCGAATTTAGTGAAGGAACATGAATCAAGAGAATTTTGATCAATTGAGTAAGACCCACTTTAAGTAAGATCAAGTAGACCAAGGCATATGTAAGAATTTTAATTTTTCCCTGCCCTTAATGACTAATGACCAAGCATAAGCTTGCCAGGCCACCGGTCACCTATCGGGCAGACGATCTATTGTTTTGACATTCATTTGGTTCTTGAATAGGTCAATTTTTGCTTTGTTTTTACTCACCTACATGCAAGGCAATTTTGTTCTGAGATCAATTTTCTCACCAAAAGTCAATTCAATTGGGCAGTTACAAGCCCATGTGTGCACGAGATTTGCTTAAGGAAATGATTATCTAAGCCTTCCCTAATTGGTCTATTCCTCAAGAAAACCTTCTCAACTCCTACAATTCCCATGAGTTAACCTTTTCCTAATTTCCCCCTACAAGGTTTTCTGATAATCTTCTCATTCTTCTAATCTTGCCTCCAAGTCATATTTGATCACCATTTGAGTTGAATTATCTCTCTAACCTCATGTCATACCCCAAGTTTCAAGATCCATAAACCGACCCATTACCACTATTTGAACCATGATCCATAACTTAGGGGTAATTTAGGAATAATCCACTTACTCACATCGGTAAAAAATTACGTGCTGAATCTAGCTAAAAGCATTATCTAAATCCTTTTCTTGGAAACATTCAAATAGCACAATTTAACACACTTTCAATCAAAAATTCATAACTTGCTCAATTTTTATCGAAATTTAATGAAACACCCAATTTTAGAATTTAGAAAGATGGTTGAAGTAACCCCAATATAAATATGATAAACCAAATAAAATATTTAATTTTTTGGTATAAAAATATCAAACAAAGGTTTTGTATAATGACACAATTTAGGATTTAACAACACATCGTGTGACTTCTAACATTTTTACACACTTCAGTTTTTATTTGAAAGTAGAGATTTTTAAATTCTATAGAAATTACTGAAATCTGGGATCCAAGAAAAATATGAAATGTATTTTAAAATCATTGTTCGGCATGTGAAATATTTTTACAAAAAATAGAGGTATAAAATGGGTTTCTTATAGTCCTATTTAGTAGGTTGGACGATCAAATCCGAAATAAATATTTTTGTTATTTAAATAGTATGGGACGAAAGCTATGTCGAAGTTAAGTTTCAAAACCTATTCCTCAAAAAAAAAAAAATCAGAACAAAAAGAGAAGTTTAAGCAGGGATTGCAACGAAATAACATAGGTTTTCGTTTTCTATTTATTTATGTTATCCACTAACAGTGACAACAAAGACGACTCGATTTAAAATATAATAATTTTTAAAAATTTAAGAACAAATATAAGAATATGCGTGAGTGAGTTACATAATTTTCTCCAAATGGTATCACATCATTTCAACAACAAATGAATATTCTACAACCTTTCTAATAACACATGTTAAAAGGAATCAACATCCTTACAAATCTATTTTTCTAAAGCAATTAATAACAAAGATCCTTAAAATGAAAATCCAACACATTTATTCAATAAATTGATTTAAAATAATTCTAATAAGCATAAGATAACATCAAGAATTCTCCCCAAAATCCTATACACCCTTAATCATGGAAGCAAATCAACTTAAGAAATAAAACATAGCAAATCGTCGAAGATGATCTCAACGTCCCTAATGTGACTTCATCAAAATCTGAAATTTTATAATTAAAAGAAAAAAAAACATATGCCACAAAGTTCGGGTAGGAACTCATCTCTACCCTTTACTAAGAATTAATATAAGACAAAAAAATAGACCATGAAAATCTTACAATATATATATAGGGTCACGTTCAATGGCAAACTTTTTAGCAAACTTTTTGGCAAAACATTTTTCAAAACATGAGTTAGAAGTTTTGGAATGGGCTGATTTTTGGTGAGGATGATCTCTACAGTGAGGAGATCATCATCACCAAAAATCAGCCCATTCCAAAACTTCTAACCCCATCAAAAACAGTTTACAAAAAATGGACGGTCCACGATTTTTCAAGTTGTAGACATGGGTTAGAAGTTTTGGAATGGGCTAATTTTTGGTGAGGATGATCTCCTCACCGTAGAGATCATCCTCACCAAAAATCAGCCCATTCCAAAACTTCTAACTCATGTTTTGAAAAATGTTTTGCCAAAAAGTTAGCCATTGAACGCTACTCATATATATATATATGAATATTCATGATCGATAACAATAGGAAAATTTCAATGACCATAATAATTAAAAAAAATAACATAAAGTATTGTCACCATTGTCATCATATTCCAAACCTAAAATTCAATAATAAATCTAACTATATCACAATTTCAAATATGCAACTCTCATATTCTATCATAAATATCTTATTTTAATTGGGAGAGAAAGGAAAAGATGAACTTGCCTTTTTGTTTTATGATGAATTATGATTCAACTACATTGATTCATTTGATTCTATAAATAATGCTTTCTTTTTTAATAATAGTAACGATCAAGGCTCTATTGATATTAAATTTTTTTTTTTTTTCAAAAATGAAAATCTTTCTTTCTTTCTTTCTCACACTCACTCACTCTTCTCTCTCTCTCTCTCTCTTCTCTCTCTCTCTCCTAAAGATGAGATTGAATTTAAAAATAAAACTAAGGTATGCTCTTAAAAATTCCAGGAATAATGTCACATGATATTATCTCATTTACTTACTCTAAATATTAATTCTCCCACCAATCTGGGTCACTCACAAATTAAGAAAATTTTAAATAAAATTCTTTCCTTCCTTCAACATGAATATAAAATATTAATTTGAATTTTAAAAAGAATTTCCTACTTGAACTCCCTCGATTTAAGAAATGATTTTAAATTTTGAATGATTTCCTAATCAATTCTCATATCATCCTTATTCTCTTATTTTTCTATATTACTATTAAAATAAAAAGGAAACAAAACACTTATTGAGGACCATCATAATATTGAAGTTTTTTCTCTAAATTTTATTCGTATTCTATTTAGAGATTTAATGATACCAAAATAAGGCTCAATATATTCTAAAAGATAATTCTTGCAAGTTTGACTTGATTAAGGAGGCTTTTTGAATATTTCTTTTAAAACCTAAGATCACACCAATTTTTCATAAAAATCCTTAATTTTAAATTAAATAATAAGAACTCTCCCCATACATTATAAATTATAATATAACACCATTGTCAACTAATCGTTTTCATAGTGACTCATTTATCCATGTTTTAAAAAATACTATCCACATCACATTAACATTTATGATTTGAGCTACTAATTTTTTTATTAGATTTATTTATTAAGTTCATACCTTTTAATTAATAACTCAATTATATAAAGTCAAAATTCTATATTAGTAGTCACTTTTTATCTCATAACTTTTTAAAAATTTTAACAATGAATGAAAACATGGCATTAATCACTATTTTGTTTCATAATTAAGTTTACTTCAAACATTGACAACTAATAATCTAACATAATAAATTATCAAAATGTGTATTATGAAACTGCTATATATTAAAAACAAAAAGTTGATTATAATATATCATAATTAAAGAAGTTTCCAAGAGTATTATTTATAAAATAATTTCATGGGTTTTATAGATTAGGAGTATTACAATCTATCTCCCTTAAAGGAATTTCATCCTCGAAATTCAAAGCACATTTCAAATTTTAGTAAATATTAAGCACATATATTTAGAAAATGATTCAACACAATAATTAATTTTTTTTACCACCTTAGTGAAAATGGAACCTTTAGTTTTATGTAGTTGTGTTATAGTATTATTCTTTTCTTAAGCCATTGGAAAAATAAAATATAGAATTTGAGGCATATAATAAATGATAATAATTATTAAATCATAAAAATCACACATTAATTACTCAATTTTTCTTATACAATTGTAATCACCCGTAATTATACAATCTTAAGAATCTGAAATTGTATGATCTTAATTCTTGGAATCACATAATTTTATTCTTTCAAAGTTGTAAACTTATAAGCACCGAAATCACACAGACATCTATGTATCTTAAAGATGGGATTTTCCTCAAGGGCTTTACAGTTTTACAAACCATGCAGAGTCACACAGATATACTTGCTTGGAGTTGCACAAACATCTTTGCTCAGAGTCACACAAACATCTTTGTATCTCAAACAAGGGATCTTCTTTGAAGCCTTTAGGGATTTACACTCAGTGACCCATGGACCCATTTGCTCAATTTCACTCATCCAGAGTCACACAAACATACCCTACCTCAGTAACAGATTCTGAGAATATTGTTAGAATTTAAAGATAGTATTTTTTAACTATCTTAAAATTCTTTCCTTACTTCAACACGAATATAATATGTTAATTTGAATTTTAAAAAGAATCTCCTACTTGAACCCACTCTATTTAAGAAATGACTTTAAATTTTGAATAATTTTCTAATCAACTCTCATATCATCCTTATTCTTTTATTTTTTTATATTACTATTAAAATAAAAAGGAAACAAAACACTTATTAAGGACTACCACAGTATCAAAGTTTTTTATAAATTTTATTTGTATTCCATTTAGATATTTAATGATACTAAAATAAAAGTCAATGTACTCCAAAAAATAGTTCCAGCAATTTTGACATGATTAAAGAGGTCTTTTGAATATTTATTTTAATACTTAGATAACACCAATTTTTTATAAGAGTCCTTAATTTTAAATTAAATAATAAGAAATCTCCGTATGCAATATAATTTACATTATAACCCCACTGTCAACTAATCATTTTCATAGTGACATATTTATCCTTGTTTTAACAAATACTATCCATGTCACATGGACTTCTTTGATGTCAATTACTAATTTATATATTAGATTTATTTATTAGGTATATACATTTTAATTAATAACTCAATTATATAAAGTCAAATTTTTATATCAGTAGTCAATTTTTATCTCATAATCTTTTTTTTTTAATTTTTTAATAATGAATTGACACATGACATCAATCAATATTTTATTTTATAATTAAGTTGACTTCAATCTTTGACAACTAATTGTCTAACACAATAAATTATTGAAATGTGTATTATGAAACTTCCATTTGTTAAAACCAAAAATATAGATTATAATATCACAATTAAAGAGATTTTCAAAAGTATTATTAATAAAGTGATTTCAAGGGTTTCTAGATTAGGGGTATTACAATCTATTGCCTTTTAAGGAATTTCATTTTCGAAATTCATAGACGTTTCAAATTTAAATAAATATTAGGTACCTATATTGAGCAAATGATTCAACACAATAATTTTTTTTACCACCATATTGAAGATGGAACCTTTAGTTTTATGCAATTGTGTTATAGTATTATTATTTTCTTAAGCTATAGGAAAAAAAAATTATAGAATATGAGGCATATAATACATGATAATAATTATTAAATCATAAAAATCACACATTAATTATTCAATTTTTCTTACACAATTATAATGATACGTAGTTATACAATCTTAAGCATCTGAAATTGCATGATCTTAATTCTTAGAATAACTGATTTTAATCTCTCAAAGTCATAAAATCATAATTACCAGAATAACATAGACGTCTATGTATCTTAAACAAAGGATTTTCCTCAAGGGCTTTAAAGTTTTACTAACCATGCAGAGTCACATAGACATACCTGCTCAAAGTCACACAGACATCCACGCTTGGAGTCACACAGAGATCCCAACTTCCCTGTATTAAATAAATAATCAAAATTAAAAATCAGAGCTTGTTTATTTAAGATGGATAGAAAATAGAAATTGAATTGGTTTTCTCATTTAAGGAAGAATTAATCAAAGTTTGATTTGTGATTTCTTACCTCAAATGTATTGGTCGATCGTGAGAAAGAGAGGGCAAGAGAGAGATATGTCGTCGACAGAGTATTGATCGATTGAGAGAGGGAGAGAAAAACCGAAAGAGAGAGAGAGAGAGAGAGAGCCAGAGTTTTAGTCTGTCATCGAGTAAGAGGGAATACGAGTTAGGTTAGGGTTTCTTTGCCACGATTAGAGAGAGAGGGTGGGTTCGTCACCACGTTCGTCGCCCGAGAGATGAGGGTGTGAAAGAAGCTGTAAACGACGATTTCAAAAATTTTCAAGATGAAGTTGTTCTTTAAGTAGAGAACAGAAGAAGATGAAGTCTACGAGCTGATTTAATTACAGAAAGGTAAAACTAATTTTGAAAATTTTATTTTGTAAGAAATTTTTCTAAGTTTATAATCCATCTCGTCTGTAAATGATAATAATTTTTCTAAGTTTATTTTGTAAGAATGATCTCTATGGTGAGAAAATCATCCTTACAAAAAAATCTGTTAATTCTGAAATTTCTTGGAATTACCTGAAAATTTTGAATGGGTATCTTGAAGAAAATATTTTAAATTTTTACGTTGATTTAAAAGTATAGATTCTTAGTTTCCAATATTTGGGAAAACTAACTTCACCAATAGATTCATAAGGGTCGAGAAACATAGTTTAGCCTGTAAGCATGCCAAAATCAAAAGTCAATCGAAAAAGTTATCAAATCCTCGAGTTTCGCATAAGATATTTGTTTAATAGCAAAACAACACTTTAGAGACATAATTTGAGGAAATCGATCATGCCATTAGGTTCGTGTCTAAAAATCACCCGAAATAGAGTATAAGTTTGTCCAAATCGACATTCGGGAAAATAATTTCTGAAATGACACTTGCGTCCCACTTAAGTTATAAATATCTAAAAACATAAGAAAAATCTAAATTTTCTTTTTCTTCTCTCCAAACAAATATCAGTCCTATCTTTTTCTCGAGATTTGAAACTCAGATTCACGTCAAACGAGAATGATTCAAACTTTGCCGCAAGAAGGAAAGTTGTTGCTTTTGTCGAAGGTTACGCGTGGACGCTAGAAACTCCGATTCCGTCGGAAGAAAATCTTGGTTTTTGGTCAAAGGTGATCCTTAGACTTTGTCGAGCTGTAGATAATAACCAAGGTAGGTTGCCTTCCCTTCTACCTTCTAGTCATGCGATAAATTCATATAAAACTCATACGATCTTTGATAGATCGATCGTTTCATTGCATTTATACATATTTGAATGATTTTGGATCAAGTTTGCATGATTACTTTTGATCTTTGTTGGCGTTTTCAATGTATTTTATGCTTTATATGAGTAGTATAATGGTTGGAGCGAGTTTGGTTGAGTTTCAGTGAAAAAATAACATTTCGAAAAATTTTCAAAATTTGGCTTTCAAGCTTGTTGACGGTGTCGCCGTCAATCCTTAATGTCTTCAACTTTTTTTCCATTTACTTTAAATTCTTTAATGAAATTAAGGTTTTAAACCTCATTTTAGAATGTTACGAATGATTTTAAGAACCCAATCTCTTCGTATCAAAATGTAATTTTTGATTTCAAGAACAAAACGTAAAATTTGACGTTTTCGTCAAATTTTGAAAATGTGATATCTTTAGTATTACTTTGAATTAAGTAATAAAAATTATATGGCCTTTCTCATGTTATCGAGGGTTTTCCTGTACAAAAATTCATTTTCAATTTCCACAACTTTGAAAAATTACTTTTTTCAACACTTAGCCAAATTTTGACAGCTTTTCTAGCTTTCACGTCTTATGGTTTTATCGTATTTTTCGAACCTTTCTACTTAACCAAAACCATCGAATAGAATTGGTTGATGTTCTATGATTTTCAAACAACTTTAAAAATAAATATACTTTGATAGATATGTAGGAAGTTATATGATTGATTGATCAATTAATTGATGGATTAATAGAGAAAACATATGTTCTCGACTGATTGTTGGGACTGTGCTTCCAGTTCTACGTAGTGGCCAAGCCACGTAAAACGTGATAGATAGATAGATGGTTGAGATAGTTTATGGATAAAAATTTCAGATGGTTGTCACTAGAGAGCACTATCAGACTTTGTTTTGTATTTTTGATCAAAAGAAACTAGTATACTACATACAAAATAAATTATTTTGTTTATCAGAAAATGTTCGTAGAAAACCCATAAAGAGTGAAGCGTTGCTGTGTATCTAAAATCAACGAGTCAATCTAGGATAGCGTTAGATGTCATATGCTCTTCGGTAGTATGGGATACCTTAGAGCATATTACAGCTTATAAGATTCTGGAATTTCTCCTACTAATTTCCTGGGAAACGTTATGTGTAAAGACGGTATCTGTATAGTGTAGAGGTAGACGGGGTTTACATGCATTGCTTCTTGATAGGCTTCGATGCGAGGGGTCTCCTAGGCTAGTTAGTGATCACCTTTAGTCTATACTCGTCAAATGGTTGACCTCACCATTAGTTGAATTTAGTATTGGTTTCTTGGTCAACGATTAGTCTGAGCCGGATAAATGGTCATCCAATCGTGGTATGCTAAACTGGCCACAAAATCAGATTATAACGATGGGATTCCACATCGGAGGTTAAGTTTAGAATATTGTATTGTCATAGTAGAGACGCTTATATCGACGTGTTCCTCTATTTTCTTATCGATTACATCGTCGTGTTCTTATTATGTATATTTTCCTTATTTTGTAATAGCTGCTAGATGTTTTCATTTAAAAGATGCATATGTTACTTTAAATGATAGAAATGATGAATTGAAATTATTATAACTATTTATTAAATATGCTTAGACATTTTTCGTATGTTACATTATGAAAAACTTGCATAATTTAATTGTTCTAATAATTACTCGTGCATGTGTGACTCGTTGTTAGAATGACGTTAATCTTGTTGAAAAACATTCCCTTATTACTTACCCTATCTTCACATTTCAGATCATTCAGTTCTTGAGGAGCCGTTCTTTAAGGAGTCATTTAAGTAAGTCCTCGAAGAGGATGAGATTGATGTCTTGCCACCACCGAGTCTTTGAGGACTAATCAAGGAACCTAGCAGTTTTTTATTGTAAATAAGAAACATGTTAGTTTTTAACGATTGATCTGTTTACTCTAGACTCTTGTATAGATATTAGTCAAATGTTTATTCTGCAGCATATGTTTTCTTTTCCACAAGTATTATTGCTTGTGTATGTTCACCTCACACCTCGAGATTGTGACTGTTGAATCATGGGGATTCGTGTTGGGATTTTAGGGCGTGACATTTCTAACCTTAGTTTATAATATGAAGAATCGTGAGCCATCAATTTTTAGCATTAGTTTGTAACCACTTTTTATGGGGTTAGAAGTTTCAAAATTGGCTAGAATGTAGAGATCATCCTCACAAAAAACTAGTCAATTCCAAAAAAATTTTACCATATAAGGCAAAACTTTGTCTAGAATGTTGTTTAGGATTTTGTCAGAAGAACGCTACCTTATCTATCTATCTATCTATATATATATATATATAAGAGCTTGTATGTGCCTACAACATGGACATCCTCTCTCGGGTTAGGGGGATGAAAGTATAAAACATAAAATTGAAGAGGTATTGTTGAAAAAATTTAAGGTTACAAGGACAAGAGATACAAAAAAAAAAAAAAAACATTAAAATGGGTTAAAAGGGTAAATGAGAAAATGTAGGAAAGTTATAGGGACAAGTGTAAAGGGAATAATGTGGGTCCTACAAAACCATAACTTATTTGGAGGATTGAGGGGGTAAAAGTGTAAAAATAAAATTGAAATTATACTATTAAACAATTTAAGGTTGAAGAGGTGAAATACTAAAAACAATAAAGTAAGTTAAAAGGGGTAAGAAAAAAAATATAGTAAAGTTAGGCATGAAGGGTAAAGAAAATGAAGTGGACCTCACATAATTATAACTTGATAGGAGATTTATTCCACCCCACCTCACCCCCCCCCCCCCCCACACACACACACACAAAATGTAGCATTGTTGGCCCTCAAGTCGGATTAAAGAGTGAAAGTGAAAGATAAAAAATAAAGTTAGAGGGTATTATAAAAAAAAAATGAGATTAAAGGTAAAAATATGAAAATTAATAAAGTGGACTAAAGAAGTAAAAGAAAAAAAAATATAGTAAATTTTTTGAAGTTAAGAGGTAAAAAATAATTATAAAATAGATTAAAGAGGAGATATAATAAAGTTAGGAGTAAAGATGAAAAATAAAAAAGTGTAGTATAGGTCGATTAGATATTTATCTAACGAAAAAATTGTAGCTAAGGAAACAATTATCAACAACTCAAAAAATATAAAATTGTAGCAATTCAATTGTTAAAGGGATAATTAAGTGGACCCCACAAAACTATAGGTTGATGGGAGGGTTAAGGGGGAAAAAATAAATATAATAAAGATAGAAAGAGTGAAGAGTAGAGAAAATAAATAGGGCACCCCAAAAATGGGCCCTATCATTGTTATTAAAATTTCTTAAGGAAAAAAGAAAAAAAACAATAAAATATGTTAAATTGAAGATTTAGAGAAAGTGAAGAGGAAAGACAAAAAAGTGTGGTGTAGGTTTGATGAGACATTTATCTAACCACAAAACTATAGTTGAGGAGACATTTATCCTAACTCAGAAAACACAAAACTATGGTTTGATGGGAGTGTTAAATTCGTAGATGTGAAAGAAAAAAAGAAGTTAAAAGGGTATCATTAAAGAATTTTTAGGGTAAAGGCGTAAAAGATGAAAAATAATAAAGTAAGTTAAAAGGGATAAAAATATATATTATAATGTTTGAAGGAGTGAAGAGTAAAAGAATTAAAATGAACCTCACAAAACTATAATTTGATGAGAGGTTCATCCTCATACAAAAACAAAAATATAGCATTGTGGACTCTAAAGTCTAGTTAGAGGGTAAAAGTGAAAAAAATGTAATAGGAGGGGGTATTATTGAAAAAAATTGAGATTAAAAAGGTAAAAGGTAAAAATAATAAATTAGATGAAAAAAGTAAAAGACAAAATATAGTAAAATTAGAGGAGATGAAGAAGAAAAGTAATAAAGTAAGCCCTACCATTTTTATTAAAAAAATTGAGGTTAATTGGTAAAATAAGAATAAAACGGGTTAAAATTGAGATATAATAAAATTAGAGAGAGTGAAAATGAAAAAAAAAAGTATGTTTTAGGTTGATAGGACATCTATCTAACGACAAAACTGTAGCCCAGAAGGCATTTAAAGCCCACTCAAAAGTCACAAAACTGTTGTAGATGTGTCGTGTTCAATCGACTTGACAAAATATACATGGCTGATGTGGCAATGGCACAAAATCATAGATCTTTTTCTTCGGGATATACAAGGAAAAATATCAACGGTTTTGTGCCTTTGTCACGTTAGCTGCGTATATTTTGCTACATCGATTTATCATTAGTCTATATATATTACTAAAATATTGGCACAATCACATTTTCTAAACAAAAGCTTCAAATGAACTAAGCCTTTCCAAATGTTAGCCAATTTATTTTCAACCTGAATTAGATCATAAACCTTAAATAAATTTTTTGATTTTTTCATAATTTATTTTTTAAAATAATGATCTTTTATTTATGGGTCGCCAGAAGGCTAACAATATATAAATATAAACATAACAGATCGAAGAGATGCATCCAATAGTCAATAAACAGGAAGCCTCCAAGACTAGACTATTCTACAAAGTGGAGCTAGTACGCAGTCAGTGGGAGCAATCCCCCCACCCCAAATTGAGATAGCCCTGTATTTTTCGCTAATTACCTGTACTATTAGGCCCCACTCCTTAACCTCCCTCCCTATTTGCCCCCACGCCCTCAACTCCACTCAATTTTTGCCACCACAAAACTGTAGAGATACCCCTCTATTTTGAACTAATTACAAGCCCACTCCCTAACCACCTTCCCCATTTGCCCCTACCTACTTACCTCTCTCCCAATTTTGTACAGTTTTATTTTTGGAAGATAACATTGCATCTTGGCTGGGGCTCCTCTCATTGACTAAATGGAAATAACCTAAATATCCTTTTCTTCAACTTCAAACAAAAAAACCTAATAGGTTGTCCCCACTACAAGTAAATTACTATTTTGTGAGCTAAATATGAAGAAATTCTGATTGCAGCACACTGTTCATTTTAATTCCAAAACATGAAAAGTCAGATAGGAGATCCTCACTTTTATAACCAGCGAATTGTCATATTGAAAGAAAAAAAAAATCAAAGATATGGCGCTACTTTAAACCACCGAGATAGTCTGAAAAGCCTGCCATCTCACTCTTCATGTTTTGGGAATTATAATGAACAGTTAGCAGAAATGGGAATTTCATCAAAAGTTGATCACGTTTAGGGAAATTTCTCTATTTAAAGACATGTCTGGTTAGTAATTTCCAAAAAAAAAATGGTGTTATTAAACCAATGAAATAATTTCCAACAGTAATGTCGTTTTGATACGATGCAGCTATGATCCTGATGCTCATAGGTTGTGCTACCAAAATCAATCACCTTGATAGCACTTAACTGTTTAATATTTTCAAAATAAAATAAGATTTATTAGTTTGTTTTATCTTAAGTTAGTTTTTTTTGAGATTTTGTGTATATAAGGTTTAGTCCCATATCGCTCACAAGTAAGAAAGTGGTGTACGTTATAAGTAATAGCCAACATAGTTAGTTGTATTTGTGTCACACCTTTAGGCTTTGATCCAGTGCTTCGAGGTGGTGCGAAGCACCACCCGCGCATACGTACGCGCACCCGCACGTGCACGTGCAACGTGCGAAAGGGCGATTGGGCGTTTGGGGCGCATTGGGCTCTTTGAGGCGTACTTTGCACTTCGCATCGTCGTAAGGAGCTGGGGGGCCTTAAAGTTTTCAGGATACGAAACCATCCAACGGTTGTGGTTGATCCGTCACGTGTGATGGATCGGGTGCGATTAGCACCACGTGATCAAGTTAGTATCCGATACGAAACCATCCAACGGTTATGGTTGATCCGTCCCGTGTGATGGATCGGGTGCGATTAGCACCGCGCCATCAAGTTAGTATCCGATCGGGAACTGATCAGATATGATGGATCGAAATAATACAGGATCGAGAAGGATTTGATGTGTTGGATCAGGGTAGTACCTGATCAGAATGATCAGGTGCGATGGATCGATATAGTACCTGATAAAAAACGATCAGATGCATTGATTCATGATTGTACCTGATCAGAAACGATCAAATGTGTTGATTTATGATTGTACCTAATCAGAATCAATCAGGTGTATTGGTTCATGATTGGTATCCGATCAAGAATGATCGGATCCATTAGATCAAATGGCAACTGATCGGACGCGATCAGAGCCACTAGATCAAACAGATTCAACTAAAAGGTATTAGTTAAAGGACATGAGACACATTCTTTCGATAGGGTGCAATCTGGATTGTTAGATCTCAGATAAGGCACAATCTAACGGCTATTAGACCAAGAGACATTAAATCATGACTCTTGGTCAACAGACACAAAAATGGTTATAAAGAGCCAACCAAAATTCAGATTTCTTCACTGAAAAAAATTCTGTATTCTCCTCTCTCTAAGCTTAAGATCTAGGCATCATCAGTTTCTTATTTTTTTGAGTGTTCTAGGCTAAATCAGATCGTACATAATCTGATTTAGTATATTGAGTGTAAGGCTTATCCTGAAGGCATTTGTTCATCGATCCCTTGTGTACTTTGGTTCAACCAGTAGGGGAGAATATTTGTCTAAAAGAGATCGAATCTTTCGAGCCTAGAAGTTATTTTCTTCCTCCATCGTTATATCTCCAACATTAACTTGGAAGTCTCTTGAAGTAAGACCCATCCTTGGACGATCGAAATGAAACCTTTACATCAACAATATTTTAATGGTGTTATTAAACCAATGAAATAATAATAAAAGTAGGTAGGCAAAGAAAAAAGAAAGAGAGGATTTTCAATTTCTGGTAGTAAGAAGATGAGATCCATCTTTTAAAATGTAAAATTTTTACATACTCTAGCGAAACAAGAAGTATGTTCTTTGGCTTCAAATCAGTATGGATGAGACGCAAATCATGCATAACTGCAAATTTTATAAATACAATACCAAAACATAAGCACTTGTAGCAATGGACACATAATTCAACATAACAACCATCTACTGATTAAACAATTTAACTGATAAAGCAAGCATAGGCAGAGAGGACTGCCAATGATAGTCAAACCAGTTCAGTATTTACACACAACTGCAAAGAATAACCTGCTTAACGGCTTATGCTAAAAACAAAAAAACTTTAAAATGGTTTAAGCAGCAAAACCATATTGAGAAGAAAGAAACCGCCAAACCCTACCTAACAAATCCCAATTTATGTGATGCAAAACTAGAAGCATGCACCTAATTTACTAAGTAGGTAACAGAGAACTTAAAATGGTTTAGATAGATCATTTTGACGAATAGATTTTGAACACTTAAAAACTGGTAGCTTTGACAACTCAATGCACAAATGCAAGAAAGCCCAAGCCAGCTAAGCCACAAGTGCAAGAACAGAGTCTTTGAATACTGCTTTAAAAAGTCAATAACCAGCCCCAAAATATATAATAATTTCCACAATGCTTCTTATAGGGATCCTATTCCTAAATGCTTTTCCCCCAGTGTATTACAATTCCCAATTCAAAGTGTTCAACTTATCACCTGCATTAGTTTTTCAGGAGAACATGAGTGGTTACAACACCTCAGTACCTTACCATACTTACTAACTCTATGGTGTTGGGGAAATAGATGCCTCTTTTGACCTATGAATGTGCAAACAGTGCAATGCAAGAAGCAAACATCCAACCATCTTTTGACAATCGAACCAACAAAGCCCATATATCAACTTAAATAGAAAATACAAAAATAAAGAATTTCCCAACTCCTCTTAAACAAACGTTTGAGCATACGTGCACAAAATTTAGATAAAATGCTAAACACTAAAGTAGTTGGGAATTTGTAAAGCTTTGACTCAAGTTCAAATAAAACAAAAACAAGACATTTTGTGTGCAGCATATGACCTAGTCTATCAAAAAGCCTTAATTAACAATGCGCACCTCCTTCAGTAATAATCCTTCCGAAAGGAAAATATTATGTTTTGCTTTCTAAGAATGATCTAACAAAAAATAAAAATATCCTTCAAAGAATTTTGTGTCAAAAGCAAGAGAATCACCATGGACATCCCTAAGGAAACATATTTCTTATCAATGTATGTCCTTGAAAACAAGAACACAGTTATGTAATCCACATTACAGAACGCTTCTATAGGATGCTCTCACAATTAATAATCCAATGCTTGCAACACTACGGCAAAATGAAAATTCAATTGCTCATAAACAAAGAGTAAAGCACGAAAATAACAAGAGACAGGGGCAGGCAGAACCTACCCAAAATAATAAGCTTTCTTAGTTTCACAATATTCCTCGCCATCAACTGCATCACTTCAGTCTCAAATTAAACAAACTTTGATTTCTCATCAACAATATAAATTTAAACTTTTGAGTTTGCATGGATGGACATGCATGTATTATCCTCACAC
The DNA here is from genome assembly GCF_017979445.1 of Akebia trifoliata. NCBI lineage: Eukaryota > Viridiplantae > Streptophyta > Magnoliopsida > Ranunculales > Lardizabalaceae > Akebia > Akebia trifoliata. Next base: position 3,783,132 of record NC_141375.1, on the reverse strand, counting down.
CTCTGTGTTAGACTGTTAGGTTATCCAAAAAAACAGAATACACTAATTTTTTTATTTTGTAGTATTTAGGGTCAAGAAAAACAAAAACGAATTGAACACTTCAATGTTACTAAATCCTAAGATTGTGTGAAAAGAACACTTCAATATGAAGTATGAATTTCTATAAAAATTGTGTGACTAGAACACAAAAAACAATTGGCCCACTTTAGTGAATTGTATGAATTAAAATTGTAGGTTTTTTTTTTTTACTTTTTAGATTATAGTATTTACGTTCTAAGAAAAACAAAAATGAATTGTACTCAAACCATCAAAAATGAATTGTATGTTTGGGTCAAGTTAATCTCCATTGTGAATGGAACACTTGATATCTAAAATGATCTTTACCTTAATTATCTTCGAACATCAAATGTTGATGGAAGGTGAATCTAAGATTGTCTCCCATCACTATGCAAAGTAGGGGAACCAGATACCGAGGAAATTGGAAGATGCCTCTTCATAAATGGATGGTTCAAGAGCTCAGAAGCAGAGGGCCGATCGTTTGGGTTAACTTGTAAGCATTGGTGGATTAAGTCCCGTGCATCACTTGAAAGGGTATGAGGAACTGGTGGTGGGATACCCCTGCCAATCCTAAATAATGTTGGCATCTGCCATACTAGAGAAATCGTAAGAGAAAAAACTACTAAAGCTTGAAACCAATACCACATACTTGGGATAAAAACCCCTTCACATTTAAACCTAGAAAAAATAAAAAATAAAAAATAAAAATAAAAAGAGGGTTGGAAACAATATCCTAAGTGGGTGCATGCAAAATTTGTATGGAAGATTGAAAGGGTGAAATATTTGCCTAAAATATTATTAGATATGTGGCACTTGAAGAATTTGGCACTCTTGACACTTGAAGTTCTGTATCATCAGATTGCCAAACAGTGCAAGAGCAGAGATAAAGCAAGTTAAAAAAAATAAACTTAAAAAAGACCAATTGCGTACACATTCCAAAGGAGTGTAAGGAAGCCAACAAGTTAACATCTCTAACAAGGCTCCATATATCTGCTGCAAGCCCATAGCCATGGCTCTTCAGATTAACAACCTGCAATTGAGGAACAGATTTGATAATTAGAGAGACAGCTATATCATCCTCATCTGGACAGATTCCATTACAATGAGGCATCTTTATTGGCTGATCTTTAACACCATGCTTTGAGATATGGATATATGTTCGATTGAACTGACACAATTGCCAACACTTGATGCATAATATAACACTATCATAAAGACAATGCAAACCTCAGGGGCCATCCAGAATGCAGTGCCTTTGCAAGATTTCACATCGTTTAGTTTGGTTGCCTGAGAAGGTGCAAACCAACAATGTAAGATAAAGAAGTTTACAAATGAGAAACATAGAAGAGATAGCAAGTTGAGAAAAAAGAAACCTTTGCCAATCCAAAATCTGCAAGTTTTACAGATCCATTTGCATCCACCAATATATTAGCACATTTGATATCCCTTGAAAATGAGAAGCAAAAAAGAAGATTACTTAGAGAAAAAATAATAAAGTTTTTAATGATGTTCCTATATCATCAAGCACTGGAAAACTGGCAACACACTTATACATCCAAGTCATCATATGTAAACAATCCTGAATGCTCAAAAAAAGTACATGATTTAGATGCAAGCGAATGAAATAAAATATTTATCGAATGCAATCCATTTGATTGGCCTAGGTAAAAAAAAATTGTTTAGCATTGCAAATGCGTAAGCCTGTTTATAGTGAGATCAGTAACTCAAAAGGTGAAGACAGATCACAAACCCAAGATCTGTTGCTCAACAACTAGGCCCTCACCTACCCAAACAAGTAGGTTTATTCTTAAATGTCTAGGATTGCCATCTCAAGTCAATGTAGGATACCAGGACATGCATCCAAGTAAAAGTTACATGAATGAAAACTAATGGTCCCTTGAACTATATCCAACCTTTCCACAAGGAAAAGCCTAGGTAGAGAAGACCATGTTTCCTTATGTAGTCGTAATCATATAGAGCAAGAAATATTGCATAAAATCAAACCCGACGGAAATGAACCTGAACCAATCACAATAACTAACTCTATATCAAATAAAACTAGGTAAATCCTCATATGCTAGCAATTCAAATCATTCAAAAAAATTTATAAGAATAAACTATATCACATAAAAAAAAATTTCTCCAATATTTTCATTTTTTGTTTAGGAATTAAATCTGTGGACATAAACAAGAAACAATAGAAGGTGACAGTAGTTGGGTATGTTGAGGCAAACAAGTCTTGAAGAAGGTTAAATCAACAGGACACAACAGTATTTGCTTTAACAAGGAAGAAAACATTTAAAACCCTAAATTAATTAAGGAAAATCTGAGATTCAATCAAAAACTTTAACATACCTGAAGATTCGATCCCAAACCAAGCAAAGGGAGAGAGATCGAACAAAGCCCTAAAACTTTGGATCAAACGCCGATCGATTTCTTTCCAAAAAAAAATTCGATCAATTTACTTTCCAAAATGAAAAAGACTCTGATCGATTCTGAGAGAGAGAGTCGAGTGAGAGAGAGAGAGATATGCTAGATCGAAATTGAGAGAGATAGATTCGAGAAAAGCGACGGATTCAAGAGAAAGCGCGACGACAAACAGAGTCGAGAGAGAAGAGTAGTAGAGTGAGAGTGAGAGGAGAGACAGAGACGAGTAGAGAGAGAGAAGAGCAGTAGAGTGAGCGTGAGAGCAGTCGAGCGGGAGAGAGATAGAGGAGAGGCGAGTGAGAGAAGAGAGAAGAAGTTCGACGGAGATCGAGCTTCTATAAACGAAGGTCTAGAAATAATTTTTCTTAAGAGTGACTATTGGCACCCCAATTTTTACTTATTAACGTCAATTTCGTTGAAACGACAACTAAAAATGGTAGCAAAAAACGACAGCCTTTAGCAGTTGTTTTTAGCGCAATTTTGGCGTTGCAAAAAACCCAATATGACGTAGTGTTGGCAATATCATCTACTATGCTTGTTGTCACCATTATCATCATCATCAAAGCCTTATCTAGGAAATTTGATACGCATTTCTATTTATTGATTGTGTCTCTCTCATCAAATTTTGAATCTCCTTCAGAAGGTGGAAAGAAGACACCTGCAACTGCTGTGGTTCGAATTGTGGCCTCAGTTTTATGCATTATTTTTGTGATTATTGGTATTCTTTGGTGGAAGGGATGGGTCAGACGAAAGAACACAATTGACCAAGGTCGGAGCTCTCCAAATCAATTACTTAATCCTCCTAGTTAACAAAAACAAAATAAACACTAAAAGTTAAGTAAAAACCACTAAAAGTTAAAAAAATAAAAATCTGAGAGATCTCTTCTAAGAAATTAAAGCTGCCACAAACAACTTTCATGTTCAAAAAAAGATTGGAGAAGGTGGTTTTGGTCCAGTTTACAAGGTATCGTATTTAGGAATCAATTTTCTCAAACTCCATTACTGTTGATCTAAATGTATGCATGTAATTGAAACTTTACATTCTTACTTAGATGCAGGGCCATCTATCAGATGGTACTGTAATCGCAGTGAAACAACTTTCTTACAAATCCACCCTGCCATCTACCCTGCCATCCACCATTAAGACCAGGTGAAATCCCATTTAAAACTTTTATACTTCACACCATTAACTGTAAGTGCAGTAAAATTTCCAACTAGAACTTAACCAACAAGAATATTCCATGTTTTAATGTTGAATGAAAGCAAGCTAGATATGCAATATTATAAATACATAAATGTCCAAATTTCCTTAAATATTAAAGATAGCTTACATTGTTCTAGCCACTCGTGTACTAATGTGTGTAATATTTTTTGGGAAAAGTTTTGCCAACCCAAAATCTCCATATAGCAAATCTTCTGACCTACTCTAGATTAATGGTTTTACTTTTTGTACCAAAAGCACAAGGCAAACAAAATATTCTTGCAGTGCTTATGGAAAAAGTTAACTTTAGAGAAAACCCACCATTCACACAATAGTTTTCTGAAGAGTTACCTAATAATGCATGATCAAGGTTGTTATTTTCCATATATTCATAGACCAAAATCCAATTACTCCCTTGAACACAACATCCAATTAACTCAACAAGATTTGGATGATTGACATTGGTGACGCCATCAATCTCGGTAAAAAATTCATACACCCCTTGCTTTGATTCGGCAGAAAGCGCCTTTACAACAACTTGTGTCCAATTTTTAAGGATTCCCTAGCAAAATAGAATAAGAGAATGAATTATAATATGAATATGAGAACGGGGAACACAATCTCTGCATGTCTTATTCTTTAATTTCCAAGGTAAATGTTAATTAAACGGGCAGAAACCTTGTAAACGGTTCCAAAACCTCCTCGGCCAAGCTTATTGATGTTCCCAGGTAAAGACCCTGGACAAGAAGTAAAATAAAAGTAGCTATAAAAGAAGGAAAAAACAGTAGTAGCTGAAATTGTTGCCACATAATCTAAATTATAATCACATGGATTAAAAGAATCATATCACAGAAGGAATCAAAAACAGTTTTTAAATCGTAGTGGTTGTTCCTTTCTACCAGCGATGATGCCGATGTTGTTGACAAATATAAACAAACTAAAACAAAACATACCCTCATTCCAAAGGAAAGGCCTCGTGAGCACTCTCTATGTCTTTGCCCAATTCTTATATATCATCAATTTTTGAGGAAAAATTCATAAATAAATAAGATTATGTTATAATTTATCTAATTAAATGTTTGAAATTAAGTAATTAGTTTATAAAGAGAATTACAATTACCTTGAGTACAATCTTTTTTCTTTCTATTTGGATTCATAGGACATATTCGCTTATCGTGTCCAAGTTTATGATAGAATGCACATTTTCTTTTCTTTTTTTGTAAGCTCAACTTAATACTACTTTTCAACCTATCCGTAGTATCATCATTTTCTTTTCCCTTTCATCTTTCTTTCTACCCTTTGTTTGCATGATATTCAGGTCTAAAAGGAATAACTGAGATAGGTTACATTTTTCTTTTTCATTTGCCTCTTCAATTGTTGGAATCACAGTTTTTTTTCATTTCTTCCATTCAAATTATACAAATTTTTTTTAACAATTCATTTACGGCATTCGTGAAAAATGTGTATGCTTTCATTGAAGGTGATGCATAACTGGCCAATGTATTAGCCTATTTACACCTATTGCCATATCTCAATGCTTCTGACGATTCATTCCCATCGATTGTTACTTATGCATTCATCATCCTAAATTTGTTAGCCTTTTGTCTCAATTTCTTAATAATAAATTGTGATGGTATAATATCAATGTCAAAGTGTGTGAACACCTTTAAAAAATAACGATAAATAATTTCAAGAAACTTAATTTCTTTGTTCTTACATGTACCCTCGTAGGTATCTACATATATTTTCAAAATAAAGCCAACAAGCTCGACAAACTTAATGTTCACTAAAAATGTCTGAATTCCTTCTCTCATGTCTCTTCTTTCAACTTTATATAGAAAAACTTGGGCCCATTCTTCCTTTAATTTTTCAAATATACTTTTCGTATAAATTTTTGCTGCATATTTCAAAAGCTAGTTGTTGTCATTGACATATCAAAACTTGTGCTCTGTCTTATGATCTTCATCACTCTCCTTTTTCAAAATATTCTTCAATGCTTCTTCATACTTTCAATAAATTCTTTGAGATTTGTTGTCGAATTAACAAATCCATCAAAGAATGTATTGATGATTTCGCTACGTCAATGGTATTCATACCAACAAAAAAAGTTGTTCGATTCTACATAGGCACCCAAGATTCCCGTATTTCAAGGTTTGAAGCCATTCATTTTCTTCTAACCCATTTTCTTGAATCACGTTCTGTCACTATTTTTTGAACTCTTCCCCAATGTATGCTGACCAAATACATTTTTTTATCTTACTTCGAAAAGTAGAATTTTCAAAATATTTATGAGACAACTTCTCCACAAACTTCTTCCTAATGTGCCAAATGCATAGATGATGACGGATGATGGGGAAAACTTTGGCAATTGCATTCCTCATTGTCAAATCCTAGTCTATAATTATTGAAATTATATATTTTTCTCTCATAGCTTTAAGCCAAATCTTGAACAACTATACAAAAATAGCCTTTGTCTCATCTCCTAGAAGAGCGCATCCAAATTGAATAGATTAAAAATGATGACTTACATTCTACTAAACGGGACGAACGACATTTTGTACTTATTTATCTTGTAAGTTGTATCAAATGTCACCACATTACTGAAATATTCATATGACAATCTTGACTTCGCATCCACCCGAAAAATATTAATTGCTCTCCCATCGTCATCGCATTGTATCCTATAGATAAATTGTAGATTTTCATTTTGTTTTCAATGAAGCACTCGAGTACACATTGTGCATCGCCTCATTTCAAATCTTGTCGTCTAACATTTCAAAGTTGGTTGTAACAGTCTCTACCATCAAAACCAATCATATCTCCATGAATAATTAATGAAACTTTATTAATTTGAATGTTTTGATTACGAAATATTTTTGTTAGATCGTTAGCTACGCTCGACATATTTTGATTCAACTTCATTTTCATTCTTCTTAATGGAGTGACAACCTTGTGATTATGATCATCATTGAAAAGTGACACTTTTTAGTTTACTGCATATTAGTCAAATACAATGCGCATGTATACTTCATAGCCACATTTAAAAATGGAACAACTTCTTGCAACTCTCTTCTTCACCTTTTCATTTTTATTTGTCATCACATTTTCTTTTGTCTTCGATGTATGTTTGCATTCATATATGCAAATATATGTTATCCCAGTCACCTCATTTGAACCTCTTATTGTCCTTAAACTACTTCGTACACGAATGTAAGATCATTTCAACGTTCGTAATCTTCATAGTGTTGTTTTGCTCCCTCAGTTGAATAGAAAAGCATCCCAACATATGGTGTACTTAACTTTCGAACATCTTTGTTAGGACTAAGGCAATCAATACATTCCACACTATCTACTTCAATGATCAAAGATGATCCCAGATTTTCATTCATAGGTATACTCCCACACTTTTCAATGTCAATCGTATCCATGAACAATTATCTAAAACAAATTAACAATTAACAAATAAGTATCAAATTTTTTTATTTGAGTTTTTCATTGAAAAATTGAATAACAATAAAACTGAAACTAATTCTAAAATTTTCCCAATTTTTTTACAAAAATTTATGAACTTTGCACTATGGGTATATAATGCCTTACTGTAAAAACAGTAAAATGGCTATGTAATCAAATAGTTGATTGTTGTTATTTCTAATTAAATTAGGATCACATAAAGTATAGATTGGGACCAATTGCAATGAACAGCTCTCGATGCAACCATATGGTCATTGACACAGACACTAGTGGATTTGATCAATATTTAAAAAAAAAATACAAGATAATCCTGCAACAAACTCAGAACATGAAATTAAAAAAAAATAATAATAACTTTCAAGGTCATTGACATAGACACTAATGGATTTGATTGTCTGGGTCAATCGTCTCTCATAAAGAAAATCATACATAAGTTATTTGGAATCCAACCATGGGTATATAATGCCTTATTGGTCGATCGAATGTACTTTCAGGGTTTGTGATTTCTTACCTTTAATAGAGATTGAATGTATTGGTTGATCGAGAGATCACAATGTCGACTTGTTTGATCGCCTTCACCAAACTTCCCTTCATTAAATAAATAATCAAAATTAAAAATCAAAGCTTGTTTATTTAAGATGGACAAAAAATAGAAATTGAATTGGCTTTCTCATTTTAAGAAGCATTAATCAAAGTTTAGTTTGTGATTTCTTATCTCAAATGTATTGGTCGATCGTGAGAAAAAGCGGGCAAGAGAGAGATCTGTCGTCGAGAGAGTATTGATTGATTGAGAGAGAGAGAGAGAAAGAAAGAGTGAGAGAGAGATCTATTGTCAAGAGAATATTGGTTGATCAATCGAGAGAGAGAGCCAGAGTTTTAGTCTATCATTGAGAGAGAGGGAATGCGAGTTAGGTTAGGGTGTCTTTGCAACGATTAGAGAGAGAAAGGGAGGGTTCGTCACCACCTTCATCACCCGAGAGATAAGGGTGTGAAAGAAGCTGTGAACGACGATTTCAAAAATTTTCAAGATGAAGTATACTAGCTGATTTAATTATGGGGAGGTTAAACTAATTTTGAAAATTTTATTTTGTAAGAAATTTTTGTAAGTTTATAACCCATTTTGTCTGTAAATGTTCTTTTAATCTGACGGACCAAATGAGTTGTGAAGATATGAGTAGAAATAAGTGTACACACACACACACACACACATATATATATATTTCAGAATGGGCTGATTTTTTTGTGAGAATGATCTCTATGGTGAGAAAATCATCTTCACAAAAAATCAGTCAATTCTGAAATTTTTAACCCTAGTTTATAAAATGAAGAATTGTGAACCATCAATTTTTAGCGTAAGTTTGTAACCACTTTTCATGGGGTTAGAAGTTTCAAAATTGGCTAGAATGTAGAGATCATCCTCATAAAAAATCAGTCAATTCCAAATTTTTTTAACCATATAAGACAAAACTTTGTCTAGAATGTTGTTTAGGATTTGCTTACAATACGAATACCCTCTCTTAGGTTAAGGGGGTAAAAGTATAAAAAATAAAATTGAAGAAATATTGAAAATTTTAAAGTTAAAGGGATAAGAGAGAAAAAAAACAATAAAATGGGTTGAAAGGTAAACGAGAAAATGTAGAAAAGTTATAGAGGCAAGTGTAAAAGAAATAATGTGGGTCCCACAAAATCAAAACTTGATTGGAGGATTGAGGGGGTAAAAGTGTAAAAAATAAAATTGAAATGATACTATTAAAGAATTTTAAGGTTAAAGAAGTAAAATATGAAAAACAATAAAGTAAATTAAAGGGGTAAGAAAGAAAATATAGTAAAGTTAGGCGTGAAGGGTAAAGAAAATGAAGTGGACCTCACATAATTATAGCTTGATAGGAGACTTATTCCCCTCCCCCCCCCCCCCCCCCCCCACACACACACACAATGTAGCATTGTTAGCCCTAAAGTCTGATTAAGGAGTGAAAGTGAAAAAAATAAAGCTAGAGGGTATTATAAAAAAAAATTGAGATTAAAAGGGAAAAAGATAAAAAATAATAAAGTGGACTAAAGAGGTAAAAGAAAAAAATATAGTAAATTTTTTGAAGTTAAGAGGTAAACAATAATAATAAAATAGATTAAAGAGGAGATACAATAAAGTTAGGAGTAAAGATGAAAAACAAAAAAGTGTGGTGTAGGACGATTAGATATTTATCTAACAAAAAAATTGTAGTTAAGGGGACAATTATCAACAATTCAAAAAATATAAAATTGTAGCAATTTAGTTGTTAAAGGGACAATTAAGTGGACTCCACAAAACTATAGGTTGATGGGAGGGTTAAAGGAAAAAAAATATATATATAATAAAGATAGAAGGAGTGAAGAGTAAAGAAAATAAAGAGGGCACCACAAAAATGCACCCTATCTTTGTTATTAATATTTCTTAAGGATAAAAGAAAAAATTTATATATGTTAAATTGAAGATTTAGAGGGAGTGAAAAGAAAAGACAAAAAAATGTGGTGTAAGTTTGATGAGACATTTGTCTAATCACAAAACTGTAGTTGAGGAGACATTTATCCTAACTCAAAAAGCACAAAACTATGGTTTAATGGGATCGTTAAATGCGTAGATATGAAAGAAAAAAAAAAGTTCAAAGGGTATTATTAAAAAAATTTAAGATTAAAAGGGTAAACGATGAAAAATAATAAAGTAAGATACTAAAAAAAAAAAAAAATATATATATATATATAGTAATGTTAGAAAGAGTGAATAGTAAAAGAAATAAAACGAACCCCACAAAACTATAATTTGATGAGAAGTTCATCCCCATACAAATACAAAAATGTAGCATTGTGGGCTCTAAAGTTAAGTTAAAGGGTAAAAGTGAAAAAAATGTAATAAGAGGGGGTATTATTAAAAAAAATTGAGATTAAAAGGGTAAAAGGTAAAAATAATAAATTGGATGAAAAGAGTAAAAGAGAAAATATAATAAAATTAGAGGAGATGAAAAATAAAAGTAATAAAATAAGTCCTATCAGTTTTAGAAAAAAAATCGATGCTAATAGGTAAAATAATAATAAAAAGGGTTAAAATTGAGATATAATAAAATTAGAGAGAGTGAAAATGAAAAAAAAAAAAAAAAGTGTGTTGTAGGTTGATAGGACATCTATCTAACAACAAAGTCGTAGTTGAGAAGGCATTTAACCCCTACTCAAAAGTCACAAAACTGTTGTGGATGTGCTATGTTAAATCGACTTGACAAAATATACATGGCTGATGTGGTAATGGCACAAAATCATAGATCTTTTTCTTTGGGATATACAAGGAAAAATATCAACAGTTTTGTGCCTTTGCGACATTAGTTGTGTATATTTTGCCACATCGATTTATCATTAGTCTATATATATTATTGAAATATTGGCACAATCACATTTTCTAAATAAAAAAATTCAAACGAACTAAGCCTTTCCAAATGTTAGCCAATTTACTTTCAGCCAGAATTAAATCCTAAACCTTAAATAAATTTGTTGATTTTTTCATAATTTCTTTTTTAAAATAATGATCTTGTATTTAAGGGTCACCAGAAGGCTAACAAAAAAAAAAAAAAAAATATATATATATATATATATATATATATATATGGGGGCGGTTCAACAGCCCTAAAGTTTGCCAAACATTGTGCCAAACATTTTTCAAAACATGGGTTAGAAGCTTTAGAATGAGCTGATTTTTTGTGAGAATGATCTGTATGACGAGGAGATCATCCTCACCAAAAATCAGCCTATTTCAAAACTTCTAACCCCATCAAAAGTGATTTACAAAAATTGGACAGTCCATGATTCTTCAACTTGTAAACTAGGGTTAGAAGTTTCAAAATGAGTTGATTTTTGGTGAGGATGATCTCTACGATCAAAATTGATTTACAAAAATTGGACAGTCCACGAATCTTCAACTTGTAAACTAGGGTTAGAAGTTTCAAAAAATCAGCCTATTCCAAAACTTTTAACCCCATCAAAAGTGATTTACAAAAAATGTTTGGCACAATGTTTGGCAAACTTTAGGGCTGCTGAACCGCTCCCTATATATATGTGACTGCACAGAGGGTATATATGGCTCTTTTGATAAATATAAATATAGATATTACAGATCGAAGAGATGCATCTAGTAGTCAATAAAGAGGAAGCTTCCAAGACTAGACTATTCTACAAAGGGGGTGGAGCTAGTATGCAGTCAGTGGGAGCAATCCCCCCACCCCCACCCCCGACCCCAAATTTGAGATACCCCTGTATTTTTCACTAATTAGCTGTTCCCTTGGCCCCCACTCCTTAACCTCCCTCCCTATATGCCCCCACGCCCTCACCTCCCCTCAATTTTTGCCACCACAAAACTGTAGAGATACCCCTCTATTTTGAACTAATTACAAGCCCACTCCCTGACCATCTTCCCCATTTGCCCCTACCTACTTACCTCCCTCCAATTTTTGTACACTTTAATTTTTGGAAGATAACATTGCATCTTGACTGGGGCTCCTCTCATGGGCTCCTCTCATAGACTAGTGGGACTCCTCTCATTCAGTAATTGGAAATAACCTAAATATCCTTTTCTTCAACTTCAAACAAAAAAACCTAATAGTTTGTCCCCCCTACAAGCAAATCCTGGCTCCGCCCCTGAATTTTACGATATTTTTGTGGCAAGAGATGAGTTTCCAGACATAAAAGGGAAGGTATGGATAGAAAAATATTTAGAAGGGTAAATTACTATTTTGTGAGCCAAATATGAAGAAATTCTGATTGCAGCACACTGTTCATTTTAATTCCAAAACATGAAAAGTCAGATAGGAGATCCTCACTTTTATAACCAGTGAAATTGTCATATTGAAAGAAAAAAAAAATCATAGATATCGCACTACTTTAAACCAGCGAGATAGTCTGAAAAACCTGCAATCTCGCTCTTCATGTTTTGGGAACTATTAAGAACAGTTAGCTGAAAGGGAAATTTCATCAAAAGTTGATCACGTTTAGGGAAATTTCTCTATTTAAAGACATGTCTGGTTGGTAATTTCAAAAAAAAAAAAAAAAAGACTTCCCTGTTTTGGTAAAAAGCCAATTTATTTAATTAACCATATCGTGGATTTCTTCTAGAGAAAAACTTCATAAGTTTCTCTTCAAAAGTGTCACGGTCACCCTTTATTAAGTAATGTTTAACGTAATCTCTAGCTGTAAACCAGAAAAAAAAAAAACGTTTAATACTTCTTTAAAGAAATCAAGCCAAGTCTTAGGATATTCTTCTGGACAGTTTGATAATTTCAACTTTTGTCAGATTTCTTGTTCTTTGGTGTTTTCTCTGAGGTAAGATGTGTGACACAGCCAACAACCCTTATCGTCAAACACATAAATTATCTCTGCAATTCATTTGAATCAGCTTGATCATATATAAAAAGGGTTGTGATCCTTTGACTTATTAAAAACATAAAGTCCAACCCTCACGATTATCCTAGAAATACATGACATATCCTCGAGATGCATGTGTCATCCCCAGATTGTTAGATTTCGTGTTTTAACCATCTAACTAAAACTAAACTGGAATAGGTCTATATACTTTGGCAAGTCTTTGTACCTTCTCCCTTGGAAAAAAAGGCAACAAATTTATGAGACCATTTCAACAATATCTCTCAACCTCTCTATAAATAGATATGATTGCAGTGTTAGAATTCCTACCCTTAAGAACATCAAGTTAGAAAGAATTAAGGAAGAAGTATAATGGGTTTCAAGTTGTTTGTAGTTTTTGTTCTCTTTGCCTCACTTTCATCCCCTTCCTTTGCCTCTGATCCTAGTCCCCTCCAAGACTTTTGTGTTGCCATCAATGACACCAAGCATGCTGGTACCTTCATAGCTTTGTTTATCATTGTAATTTTTGTAGTTTATATATACAAATGATAGCTTTCTTATTTTATTTTAATATTTTTAGCTGATCACATTGACTAATGCTTAGTTAATTTTAAATTGCAGTGTTTGTGAATGGGAAATTCTGCAAGGATCCCAAGCATGCAACAGCTGAGGATTTCTTCCTTTATGGGCTCAATATAGCTGGAAACACATCGAACCAACTAGGGTTCAGTGTGACTCCAGCTAATGTGGACCAGATACCAGGACTCAACACTCTTGGCATCTCCATGGCTCGCATAGATTTTGCACCCTATGGTCTCAACCCACCCCACACGCATCCCCGAGGCACCGAGATCCTAACAGTCTTGGAGGGTAGACTTTACGTCGGATTCATCACTTCCAACGCCGATAATAACCGCCTCATCACCAAGGTCCTCAACAAGGGCGATGTGTTTGTATTCCCTATTGGGCTCATTCATTTCCAATTCAATGTTGGGCACACGAATGCGGTCGTCATTGCTGCTTTGAGCAGCCAAAACCCTGGGGTCATCACCGTTGCTAATTCAGTCTTTGATTCAAAACCACCCATCTCAGATGATGTTCTTGGCAAGGCCTTCCAAATTGACAAGAATATGGTTGATTATTTACAAGCTCAATTTTGGACGTCCACCAAGTACTAGAACTACTACTACTACTAATACTTCTAATATAAATAATTCAATTTGACTTGTTTTACAGATCTTATTATAATAAATCAGATGATTATGTTGTTTGTCTTTACTAACTGAGATAAAATAATCAAGTATTTTGCTTAGCTAATAACTATCTTAGTCTTGTTTTTTATGTCTTGTCTATCTCCTTTCATCTCTATTGAACTTGGATATTTACACGTTATAGTCATAATGAAAAAGGAGCATTTGCGTATTGGGCTTGGACTCAGTTCTCGGTATACATATTGCAATGCAATTTCAAGGTCGTTGGTTTAAGAACTGATTAACAAGAAAGAATTAAAACGGGGGCATTCGTGTATTTTGATAATTGGGAGAATTTGCACCTTTTAAGGCAATGCATCCACAATGAGTATTATACAAGATTTTCTAGATAAGACAATCAATTTGAAGTAGGTAGGTGTTAATTTTGTGGCTTGTATTGTATTTACTTACAATAATATACACATCAAATGGGTATATAGCCGTGGATTGTTATAGTATATAAATGTTAAAAATGTGACTGGGCTGATAATTCTCCAATCCATCAGACAACCTCTCTCAAAATACTACTACCTTTCTTATTTTGTAAGAGTCTGACTAGCCTTACTAACATAGTGAGGAAAAAGGGCATTACTATGTCTCATCCATTGTCAAAAGATCTCAAGATTTATAAAACCGATCATCGAGATCTGTAAAAAATCTCAAGGTCTGCTTTTACGTACCTTGAGGTCTTTTTGACGGTTCATGGGGGCTTAGTAAGGCCTTTTTCCTCTCTATGTTAGTCAGGAAAGTGTTCAGACATTTTCTATTGTACTTTCTAATAACTTTGTATTAATGTTTTTGGATCAAAAATATTTTCTGTACTTTTTCTTGGATAATACATTATGATAAAACATAAGGTGGTGGATAAATTTATTTATGTGAAATATGATGACTAGCTGAATTTTCTTGTCCAATTAAAAAATTAAAAAAAAAATGAACTAGAGATGTAGGGTGGTGGACCTCTTGTTGAATATTTTGTCCCACTAGATAACAATGTTTATTAATTACCCAACCGACACTAATGTCATAATAAAATAAAAAAATTTGGCACGAGCATATAGTAAGTCATACCCCTAAGGTCTTGTATAACCTGAATACATCTTGCACTCAAAGTATATTATTTCTTACAGGTGCCAGCTAGTTAATTTAGTAGATAAAGTCTTTGATATATGATACCAGAGATCTGAGTTCAAATCCCGCCAGCACCAAGTTACTGAGCTCATTAAAAAACAAGGTTATTGGGATGACCACTATATAACAGCCACAAAAGATGTCCAATCTCATCACAACTATAATCTTTTCGGACTTCCACTACATGAAATAAAGGGTAAATTCAGCATGACCCCTTTAACCACCAAGTGAGAAAAGGGGTAAAATCAACGGATCTTGGTGTCGAATTTACCCCTTTTTTTTTTATGTAGTGCTTGATCAATATACGATAATACCTTCATATAAATGCAAGCAATAAACACTTGAATGCTGAGACAGGGCCATTATATATGATTGAAACTTTGTATGTATGACCAGTCATACACTACATGAAAGACGCCAAAATTCGACTATGAAAATTAATGCTCTAAATTCGACGGGCCTGGCCACTAAAAGTTGTTCGACGGGCTAAGCCAGTCATAAAGAAATTTGTGGGCCTTGGTCTGTCTTTTTTTCTTCAATCGAGAGCTGCTATTGGCAACCCAACTAATACTTATTACACCCCAATTTCGTAAATTATTTATCACACCTTCATTAAATATTAGAAAACACAATTCAAACATTAAAAATGTTTGGCTCAAATTATTATTTCAACATTACAGCACTCGTTCAAAAAACTTCAGTAGTTGTTACAATTATGATTGGGCTCATATAAAATCTTAAACAAAAAAATATATCAGGAGAAAAATAGACAGAACTTCAATTGGCACCCGAATTTTTACTAATTCTTAACCATTTACTTATTTTTCTTTATTTTTAATTGGGGTGTAACTAGTAAAAGTTGAGGTGCCAATAGAAGCTCTCTATCTTTTTTCAATCTCTAACCCTCTTCTCTGTTCCATCTAGTGTTGACAAAGGGAAAAATCAGAAAGAAGAGGAATCGATGAATACTCTTAAATTTTCAAAAGGTTTTACATGAAATTGAAAAAGCATGCTGCATTTACATCAAGCCCCCGAAATTGTAGAGCTTTTCACCACTGAAATCGAAAAAATATTGAGCAATTTTTATCACGCAGGGTTGCAATTTGGGTGGGTTAAACCTGAACCCGTTGGGTTCGAGCTATAAATTTTTTGATGGAGTTCAATCAAGTTGGGCTGGGGTGTACTCAATAAAAGTTGGGGGTGTCAATAGTAGCTCTATTTTTATTTATAAAATAAATATTTAAATAATTTAAAATTAATTATTTAATCCGAAAATTATAAGAAAAATTATTGACTAAGCTAATTAATTTTTTTTTATAAAAATAATTAATTTTTAACAATTTAAATATTTATTTTAGGAGTAAAAATACGATCTTTTTTTTTTTTTTTAATCAGCCAATTAAAAAAAATTATTTTACAAATAAAAAATAATTCATTACTTTAAAATTTTAATGCTACGTGTGACGGCAAACCATTTTCCTTGGGAGGACAGGTAAGAAAATAATTTGCCACTAATGAAGCAAAATCGCTTCTGTTGGCACAAATCGTTTTCCATGCAATTTTCTAATTTTTGAGGCACCAAACACTTGAAATAGCAGTTTTTCATGAAATTACAATTTCCTCCTGATTTTCCATACAATCAAACGTACCCTTAGTTGACTAAGACAAGTTTTCACAAACTAAAACAATATTGTAAAAATATCAAATTAGTCATCTCAGATTTTGGACGAAGGCAATTTGATGAATTTGTTGGAATTTTTCAAAATATAAAATTGTTTTGTTTATTTATTTATTTATTTTGGGTCTTAGTTATCTGAAATTGGATTTATGGGAATTTCTATGGAAATTGTTTAGTCCCACATTGTTCACAAATGAAAATGTGGGAAAACTGATAACAGGGAGTACTAAATTAAGACACGTGTCTTAATTGAATTAACTTTACAGATTTTATTCAGCATTTCAAGGTGGTGCGAAGTACCACCCACTTGCGCGTCATGCGGAAAAGCAATAGGGGTTGATCCATCATGTCTAATGGATTGGGTTTGATCTACACCACATGATTACATTGGTATCCAATCGAGTGTGTTGGTTCATGATTTGTATTTAATTGGATCCGTTGGATTTCGTGGTGTCCAATCGAATGTGATCGAAACCGTTAGATTGCACAGATCCAACCAAGACATGTTAATGATGAGACACAATTCTTTGATGGGATGAGACTTGGATCATTAAATCTAAGATCAAACACAATCAAACAGTTCATGACCCCAGAGATGTGGGTCATGACTCTTGGCAGAGGCAGAGCCAGGATTTTGCCATGTAGGGCAACCAAGAGTAGAGAAAATTTTGTGGGGGCAACTAAGAGTGAAAATTTTTTTGTGGGGCCAATAGTGGCAGATTTTTTTAATCATCCGCTAAAATTTATCCCAATAGCTCACTAAACCATGCACAAATTCTTGTCTGGGCAAGTGTTCTCCCAGGCCCCATTGTAAATCCGCCCCTGATTCTTGGTTAGTAGTCACAGGATTGATTATAAATAGCCACTCAAAAATCATGTTTACTCTCCAAAAAATCATATGCTTTCAAAATTCAAAGCTTAAGAGATTGACTTATTCAAAAATGTCATGTCTCACCAAATACTAGTGTCACATTAACTAAAGGCATATAAGAGTACGAATAAAAAAGCCATGATGCTCAATAATGCTCTCATTATCTACCCCCGAGCACCACTAATAAATAGCTACTCTAAAGATTGGCTAACCGGCATGTACAAATCTTGTGCCATCTGGTTCGTCTAACTAGTTGACATTGTCCGCCCCCGACCACCACTGATAAACAACTACACTAGAGATTGGCCAACCGACATGTACATATCTTTCGTCACGTGGTTCTTTAACCAGTTGACGTTGTCTACCCCTGAGCACCATTGATAAACAGTTGTTCTGGAGATTGACCAATTGGCATGTACAAATCTTATGTCACATGGTTCTTCTAACCAATTAACGTTGTCTGCTCTCGAGCACCACTGATAAACAAATGCTCTGGAGATTGGACAACCAACATGTACAAATCCCATGTAGTTCTTCTAGCCAGTTGACATTGTCTGCCCCCGAGCACCATTGATAAACAACCGCTCTGAAGATTGGCCAATCGACATGTACAAATCTTATGCCACGTGGTTCTTCTAGCCAATTGACGTTATCCGCCCCCTAAGTACCACTTATAAACAACTGCTCAGAAGATTGGTCAATCGGTGTGTACAAATCCTATGTCACGTCGTTCTTCTAGCTAGTTGATGTTGTCCACCCCCGAGCACTACTAATAAATAGCTGTTCTGGAGATTGGCCAACCGGTGTGTATAAATCCTGCATCACGTGGTTCTTCTAGCCAGTTGGTGTTGTCCGCCCCCGAGCACCACTAATAAATAACTACTTTGGAGACTGGTCGACCAACATGTGCATATTTCTTATCATGCAATATCCTCAACAAATTAGCACTATTCACCTCCAATCATGATTAACAAATACAGTCACTACAAAGACTAGTGGACAAGTACAACTTCCTAATATCTTAATTTATGCTTCCTACTACAAGTCATCATGTATAAAAAGGAATATACCAAGATATTCAAGTTAAAGAAAAAATAACTTTTTTTATATAATTGTCGATAGGTGATAACGAAAACAGAAGTTGCTAGTTGACAAGATTAAAGCTACTGCACTAAAATAAATATGTATATTAGATATTATACTAAGCAACGACACAAAAAGGATCCTATGATCTAAAAGTAAACTACTAGTCGAATGTTGCATCAAAGGCCTTTTAGGTATTTTAATGAAATAATGAATGTCATGAACGAACAAGCCAAAAAAAAATAAAAATCAAATATGGAAAATGAGAGGTACCTAGAAGAATTCCAAGTGTTAGTGAATGAAGATGTGCTCCAAATTCGAAGTTGTCTTTTTGAGAATTTGGTACGTGCGGACTCGTCTTTGGGCTTAAGCAATGAGTTTACCCTATAAAAAATTAAATAAATAAATGTAAGGGTTGATTACCTTAACAAGAGTTCAAATCGTACTGGGATCGTGGGTCCATAGAGATTAAACTATATATATATTTGTGTTGGTTATATATATATATATGTTGGTTTTCATTGAAGGTATTCAGGATGGAAGGTTACTACACTCCCAAATCCAAGATTAAGGTCCAATCCTAAATAATAATCTCTTTTTCAAACGTCTAAAAATTTTGTGACGTCAATAAGGTGTCGAAATCGTTGGTTCAATCAAGGAATTCATCAACTATGGAAATGCACAACAGCACAGCACAGCACTGGAGGAAAATGGTGAAAAGAAAATTGATAGTTGAGTATAATTATTCATTGGATCTCAAAGCATTGGCCGTTTTACCTTCACTCAAGGAAATGAAAAAAAAATACAAACCACTTTCTTTTGCAGATAAAAGGGAACCAAGTCCCAACAAACCGGAAAAAAAAAAGTTAAAAACAAATGCATTTTGCAATCACAAACAATGAAAATTATTCCATAAAACACAACATGATTCGGTCACAACTCCCAATCTATTCATCGACAGCTAGAGGAACTGAAAGTGCCTGAAATAAGATGATTTCACACAAAAAAGAAATAATCAGCTAAAATAAAGTTAAAATAACATAGATTTTGACCTAAATATAGTTATCAAGATACAGAGTAGAAAACCCTAGCCAACTTGAAAAAGGAGGAAAAAACGAACATGAGAGTGCATGAAGAAGATGAGGGTTGAAAGAGAAAGACGGAAATGACTTCGAATCGTTCGAACAAACGTCTGTAACTTGAGAGAGAGAGAGAGAGACGGCGATAGCGAGAGTGTGTGAAAACGACAATGGTAAGAATCGTTCGGTTGTTCGAACTTAACTTGAGAGAGAGAGAGAGAAAGTTTGGAAGAGAGTGTCTGTAACTGGAGCGAGACAAAGAGAGAGAGAGAGAGAGAGAAGGGGGGGGGGGAGAGTTTCGATTCGAATCGGGAGAGGTTCTGTAACTTGAAACTAGAGAAGAAGAGAGTTTTGTGAGGGATCTTATAAAGAATACAAAAATTGAACAAGGATCTATTTGTAATTACAAAACATTTTTTACTTTAAAACCATAAATTAAATCTCAACCATCATATGTGACTAGATCTAATGGCTAAAAAAACTTGGAACCAAACTTGGTTTCATTTAGGGCCTCCGAACCGCTCCCATATATATATGTATATGGGTTGGGTTCCATGTACACACATATCTACTCATATATCTACAACGTGTTTTGTCCTAATGGCTAAAAGTTTCAGATTGAGTTGATCTTTGGTGAGGATGATCTGATCATCCTCAACAAAAATCAGCTCAATATGAAATT
Organism: Akebia trifoliata; assembly: GCF_017979445.1. Classification (NCBI taxonomy): domain Eukaryota; kingdom Viridiplantae; phylum Streptophyta; class Magnoliopsida; order Ranunculales; family Lardizabalaceae; genus Akebia; species Akebia trifoliata. Next base: position 3,762,826 of record NC_141375.1, on the reverse strand, counting down.
TTTAACCTCGTAAAAGTGATTTTACAAAAAATGGATGGTCCAGGATTCTTCAACTCATAAATATGGGGTTAGAAGTTTTAGAATTAGCTGATTTTTGGTGGGGATGATCTCCTCGTCATAGAGATCATCATCACCAAAAATCAGCTATATCAAAAACTTTTAGCTTATATAGGACAAAACATGTTGTAGATATATGTGTACAAGGATCCTAATCCTATATATATATATATACATATGGGACCGGTTCAGCGGCCTTAAACTCTACCCAGCTTCGTGCCAAGTTTTAACTGCCGTTAATTATCAATGCATCCAATGGTTGATATCTAATTTTACGATTTTAAAATAAAACATAATGTAATTGCATTCGGCTCCCTGTAAAATCTTATTCTTCTGTTTTCAATCCATCTTCCTACATATCCCTCTCTTCTTCGAATTGAAGCCAAGTTACAGAACGTCTGTAACCTAAACTCTCTCTCTCTCCTTTCTCAAAATTAGAAAATATTATCTTGTTTAAAGAACAAATTCAACTTTTCTCCACAACAAACAAAATTGGGTTTTGTAGATAATCAAGTCAGGAAGGGCTTCTTTAACAGACAAAAACTCATTTCTACCATAACCAAACAAAGCTTCAATGAACAGATTCCAAGGGAAATGAAGACAACAAAAAACGAAAGGTATAGAAATGGTGAATAAAAATAGACACACACGCACACAAACACTAATTCCCTAGAATCTTTCAAGCAAGTTAATTTACTCCACACAAAGTTGGCACCGCTTGTATCGCACCATCAGTTTCCCCTTCACTCCAACAACCATAGCATTCCAATCAATTTCTGGAAAAGGAGAGATCAGTTCCAACTCAAAATTCCTCAACAAATGACTCCATATAGCCTTGATCTGCAGATACGCAAAAGGCTCCCCAGGACAACCATGCCTGCCACCTCCAAATGAAAGAGAAAGAAAGAGAGAGAGAGGGAGAGAGAGTTTAGGTTAAAGACGTTCTCTAACTTGGCTTCAATTCCAAGAAGAGAGGGATATGTAAGAAAAGGGATTTAAAACAGAATAATAAGATTTTAAAAGAGGCCAAACTACATTACGTTTTATTTTAAAACCGTAAAATTAGATATTAACCATGGATACGTTGATATCTGACGGCAGTTAAAACTTGGCACGAAACTGAGTAGAGTTTAGGGCCGTTGAACCGCTCCCTATATGGGACGGTTCAGCAGCCCTAAAGTTTGCTAAGTTTGATGCCAAACATTTTTCAAAATATGGGTTTGAAGGTTTGGAATGAGCAGATTTTTTGTGAGGATGATCTCTATGATGAGGAGATCATCCTCACCAAAAATCAGCCTATTCCAAAATTTCTAACCCCATCAAAAGTGATTTACAAAAATTGGACGGTCCACGATTCTTCAACTTTTAAACTAGGGTTAGGAGTTTCAAAATGAGCTAATTTTTTGTGAGGATGATCTCTTCACCGTAGAGATCATCCTCACAAAAATAAGCCTATTCCAAAACTTCTAACCCCATCAAAAGTGATTTACAAAAAATGTTTGGCACCAAACTTGGCAAACTTTAGGGCTGCCGAACCGCTCCCACTCCTTATATATATATTTGTGCCGATTTCCATTGAAGGTATTCAGGATGGAAGGTTACCAACCTCCCAAATCCAAAATTAAGGTCCAATCCTAAAGAATAATCTCTTTTTCAAAAGTCTAGAAATTTTGCGACGTCAATAAGGTGTAGAAATCGTGAGCAAGCTTGTGCACTTGTGTTTGTCTTGCAGTCCCTAAATAGCAAAAAGGGAGAACAATCAGATCCCTGTTTGGTGAAAGAAGAGATAGGGAATTTTCAAGCAAAAGAAGCATTGATGGTTGTGACTTTACTTCCAGGATGCGAGATTCAGCGGATCTACTGGTCTTTGAGTCTTAACGAAGTGATGACTTCTTATCCAGGACACTACACTACGTGAAAATACCCAAATATCGACAGTCCAAAACCGTCGAATTATGGATCAATTCGACAATCTCGACCGTCGAACTGGCCTATTGAATTGTACCTTGTCGAAAAAAAATTCGGCGGCTAAAAATCATAGAATTTTTATAAAATTCGACGGCTTTAGACCGTCGAATCGTATTTATTCAACGGCCCTAAGGCCGTCGAATAACATATTTTTGACGGTTTTGGTCTGTCGAATCTGGGATAATCACATATATTCGACGGCTCTAGGCCGTCGAATAAAGACCATCGATTTAATTTAAAAACCAATCAGAATGTACCCAAATGCTAGCTTTGTCTTCAACCTATATTTGCGAAAAAAATTCACACATTCATATCAACATCGACATTCATATCCCATCCACTATCATCCCCATCCATTCATACCAATTTGCATTCAATTTATAGTATCAACGAATAATAAGATTTTAAAAAAAGTTACTTATATAAGTCAAAATTTTAATCTCACATGTTGGAAGAATTCCTAATATTATGTTCACATATATCAATGTAATGAAGTCTTAAAAAAAAAAAACTCCCACTTTCAATCGGAAATGGATCAAGTTCCTTGAAATGGACATCTTGAACCTTTTTTGTGAACAGCTATCTTTCCAATAACCATGATGGTGCAAGAGAAATCAAGGGGTTCCTGCCTAGCTACCTCAAGCTGCTCTGCCATGGCACTTGCTCTATCAAAGCTAAAGGCACCAACACGACCAGTGTTTCTTTCTAGTAACTGCTCAACTAGTCCAAGCCTGTAAAGGACCAGAGCTACAACAACATTATTGGTAACAACAACATCCAGCTGCGCAGCACGCTCGACAATCTCCTTCCTCTTTTGGGTAGAAACATTGTGTGCAATTTCGGCACAGTAAGTCCTGGTCAGGTATCACTAATCATTAGCATGTGATGTATATGGGTTTGCTTATGGTATCCTCTCTTTCCCCCCCCCCCCCCAAAGAATTAAAAAGGTGTGGAACCATGTACCTGTTGTGCATCATCAACAGTTCAAGCTCGTTGACATTGTGCACAAGAAATTTCTTGAAACCATTAGGAAGATAATGGCGCATCTTTTTGTCTGAGCCATAACCAATGTTGGGCATGAGGGTGACCCCTTTGAACTTCCTCCTTACACGAGAATCAATACCCTTTGGCCTACGCCAATTTTCCTGTCATAATTACATGCATTCAACAACCATTTTGATCAGTTATCATAAAAATTCGACATAAAACGAGTAGCACTATTTCCAGTTTGTAAGATTAACCAATTTTCCAACCAATGCCACTATTTACACTGCCATCAAACAACTCAGCAAGAGATATTTTATTCTTTATAGCTTGATAAAAAGCTTGCTGCCTAGTACTCAACTTGCAATGTACCATGACCTCCTTTTTGCCAATCATCTCAGTAATCACATCTTTCTTAATTCTCCGCAAGGACATATGAACCATTGATCTTTTCTTGTGTATCCCATAGAAAAAGATATATGAACCATTGGTCTCTCTGCCTTCAATTATTGGGTTAAACAGTCTGGATTATTGTGTTGGTGGGCCCATATGGCCATATTTGTGATTTGGAACCATTGAAGTTAAATTAGGGGGTAAAACAATAATTCAGGGAAAAAAATGTACGATGATATGTTAAATTACCTTCTTCCTTTTCATTTTGATGGTATGAATGTATGATCACTTAAACATGACACACTGACTTGACTACTTGGATTTCTTTAACTAAACTCCTAATAAACTTATCAGAACGAAAAGTGCACTCACCAGTCTGTTAAGTTGGTGTTCATTTAAAGTTCCTCCATGTTCTGCATGGTTCTCAATGCTGAAAATGTAGGGAAAAATGATCAATGATTGAAGTGTGAGAAATTTAAAGCTCATATAAGTCAAATATAAAATAAATGAACTTGATACAGGGATACATACCCTTTTGAAAACCACTCATTGAACTGCTCGTGGCTATCAAACAAGGTGGGCATAATGAAATGAAGAGACCATAGCTCAGCCATGTTATAGCTCCCTCCTTCCTTCTCTCTTTATTCCTTTGAGAAAAACCACCTGATCCAAGGTTTGGGCTGAGTGTTGTGAAGCTTGGGTTGGAATCAGCTTCGGGCTGGGTTTGGGTTGAGTAAATTGAGGCTCATCCTAGACTTGAGATAGTCCTTCGTTTGACCCAACCCACCTCAGTTGTTAAGCTAAGGATAATTATAAGAATATCTAAACTAATAGGAAGTCCTAAATCGCTTTTGCATACACATCCAATGGATAATATATGCGAAGATGACAAATATTTAAAACTGACACGAACTTGTTACATAGATTGGAACTTGTCAAGGCATCACAAACCATTTCAAGATCTTTAAGTGTTCTCCAAATATGGAGGGTTCATTTACCAAGCATAATCAAAGCTAAGACCTTCACATAGCCACAAAATCCATAGGAGCAAACACATGGATATTTGGGGGAAAATAGATGCCAAAAGTAATAACAAATTGGGCAATACAAAATACATATTACAATTGAGTTTTCACATAAATTTCTACTGATAAAAAGGTTGAGATCAAGATGGATACCATTCTTGGGGTAATGTGCTGCTGTCGAAGCCTGAGTTCAGAATCCTCCATTTACGACATTTATCACACTGCACCCAGTCATGATCTGGCTTGTAGCGTGCATTACTCCTTTTCTAGAGCAACAAAAGTTAGAACTTAGGACAAACACAATTCTGAATCATAACAATTGTGTTGAGAAAAAAGCTAGTTATTATTAACTACTGGCACCCCAAATTTTACTTATTACACACCCTTATGTCTTACTCTAATTCTCACTTTAGATTTTGATTTAGTCCCATAAACAGTAAAAGAGGGAACACAAAAGGTAAAGAAAATGGTTCTACCATATCTAGCATCATATTGTTGTCAGCCTATACACCAGACTTAAATCCCAAACAACTCTCTCTTTTATGCATTTTTTTCTCTTTTTCAACCTGCCCTTGCGTGCACATTTCATCTCCCATGCCTCCTTTCTCAAGTTTTCTCATATTCCATCCCTCCCTCTCTCTATTTTTACAACCCAAGAAAGATCTGATTCTTCAATGGAATGGAATAGATGAGCATTGAGTAATATCGCAAGGGAGGGATTATACGGAGTAACAAAGATCTAGTTCATGTAAAACAATAGAAGATAATTAAAATTGAAAAACTCCAAGCTCAAAAACTTGAAAATTCAAACCATCAATGGGTCTAATTTTAGGAATCTGGACTCCAGGACATTGAATCAATGGGAAATCATCAATAGTTGGACAAAAATATTAATCTAACCAAAACCCAATTGTGTTTCAAACAAGTTTGATATCTCAGTAAAACAAGTTTTTTCTGAATTTCTATAACTAAGACACCATTGTGAGTAGAACTATTTATATGGAAGCATGAAATGGAACTCACCTATACATGTAAATATCCTTCACCTGCCCAAGATTCTTCTTGCAATTGTAACAAAAGCTGAGGAAATCCATCGATTGGCAGCCCAGCCTGTTTGCCGAGAAACTATCTGCTCAAGGCACTGTTGCGATTTTTCTCCCTCTTAAGTTTAGTTGTAGAGAGTTGCAGATGTCAATGGAATCAGATCTGATTGCAAATGAAGATAACTATATGCCTTGTCCTCACATGAATCCTTTTTCACCATTCAACTGAAGTAAATGATAAGAATAGAAAATCAAGAGAGAAAATAGTACCTTGCCAAGTTGTGTTAGTCCGTCCCTCAACTTCAGAATGACTAAAACATGGACAGGGGCTTGTGGGTCGATATCTCAAAATGCCAACACCTTCTCACCCTCATAATGGAGGAGGTGACCAACTGGAGTCTGCCATCTCACCGTCAACGTCCTCCACAACATATTCCTAATTATGCAGTCAAAAAGCAACTTCAGTGATGAATGATCATAAATTCAATCTCTAATGAATTTTTAACAGAAACAAAGCTAAACATTTTTTCCAATAAAAGGACACATTTTTAGAAATATATATTTCTGAATAGTTGAAAAAAAAAATTAACTTGTCAATTGTCTTTTGTTCCGATGAAATAGTTGAAGGAAAAGCAAAAAAAAAATATGTGCAACTGGACCATAGAGTAGAATAGTTAACCTTCTTCAATTTTTGTAACTTCCTCTACTGTTTCAGCACCAGATCTCTCACATCCCATTGACAATGCAGAATAGAACTGCTGAGTAGGCTGTTGTGTGTGATGCCCCATAGCAACCCGTAACTTCCAAGTTCACAAAATTTAAAACATTAATGGAGAAAAAGGAGAAAATCTGTCTATATAGCAAAAGAATTACTTAAAGGAGCGGTGCATACAATTGAAGCGTAAGTTTTCTTTGGTGGTTCTCCAACAAATGTTGGTTCCTCAATAGGGACAGGAGAGGAGTCTTGAGTGGTGTTCATTTCTGTTGGGTATGAAGGGTTTGACTCTTCGACAGGAATTTCTTCCACCAAGTTGTCAGCCTCAGGAACTTGCAGTTGTGGATGCTCTGGGAGACTGTAATTGTCAAGTGAATCATTTTCTTCCACATGAGAACAGCTGGGTTCACATGACCTCCTGATAAATTCTGCCCTATCGCCACTGTTACAAACAACGAAAATGCATGCGCTAACGTCACCTCTCTCTACATCATCCCAAAAACTGAAGTAAAAATCACATGATGTATACAATTAAAAGTAATAGTTAGAACACACCCGAGTTAAAAATGGAGAAAAAGTTAAATATAAAAGTGGTAGTCAAGGAACTTAGCTATGAAAACATGCAATGAAATTATCAAACAAAAGGTAAAAAACCTTCTTACCCCAGGCGTTGTCTTGACTTAACCCTCAAAATACACGACAATGGCTCCTAGGCCATCTAATCACCTCACCACAAAGAATATCAAGTAAAGTCCCTTGGGATCCATCTCTATCCATTAGCTCAGTCGAAGAGTCAATGATCTCATCGATACAAATTGAATAATACTCCATATCTGGCTTCTCAGGATCTACTAGTGCGCCTTTGGCATAGATCACATTCCTTCTAAAGTTCATCAATAAGCATACCCTACCATTATTCAATGATGGTAATGATTCTGATACTGGTTCTTTACCTCCTCGCCTATTAGGAATTGTGGAATCTGATGTCGCCTATAAAATAAAATTATTGTTTATGATTAGATATGTATGCTGAAATCCATCTTTTATATGAATTAAATATTAATAAAAAATTAAATGAAGAATCTCTAAAGTTAAAGTGTTTTTACATCTTACCTGAGTAGAAAGACCTCCAACTTCAAATGTAGATGATTTTTTCTTCTTGTGCTTGTTCTTGTTCTTCTTTTTCTTCTTCTTATCTTTCATTAGTGCATGAACTAGTTGAGTTAAGTTAACCATGTCTCTTTCAAACTTATCTGTATAATTTTGACTTTGAGTTGTATAACGTAATGAAGTCTTTGAAACTTCACCCCCCATACCTCTTACTCTGCCTTTTCCATCTTTCCCAAACACCTATGCACAACTATGATTAATATAATGTATGTAAATAAAAAATTAAAATTAAATAATATAAGTCATACATACAATGAAAATAGGATCATGATCGATATCCTTATGGGCAAAACTAGGATCTTCTCTAATAAGATTGTTTAATTGACCCTACAAAACAATGAAAACATTACAATGATAAGTAATATTTTCAAAAATAAAAATAAAAAATTTGACTAAAAAATGACATCACTTGCGAGAGATTTAGCCAACTCAAGAGTGAGAGCACTACCATCACTCCTCATATGACTATCGATGAAAAGCTCTGTTCTTGTGGGCTGCCAACCATCCGTCTTATATTTTTTCTGTTTAAATAAAAAATGTGCCACATCAAAAATGCATACAATCTTAAAAGCAATACAAAGTAATGAACATTTGAAACAGAGTATGTAAATTAATAATTAGATTAATACTTATCATTTCTTCTGCCTTTTTTACTATACTTTTCTACTGGTTGTGTGTGGAGTTTTATTTTGCTTACGAAGCTTTTTTATTTTATCACATTTTTCTTGGTCAGTTGATGTCGATTTTATCAGTTGATGTCGATTTTAAATCAACAAACTTCTCCCAATCATCTTGTTTGATCCATCTACTTTTGGGCTTATTCAATTTTCGCTCTGCATCAGTATTACCAACTCTGCAATATTCCTTTCCCAATCGATATTTCCAATCTCTCCATCCATAACCAGCTTTCTGTAGGCAGAACTTCTTGTAGTCATCAGAAATGTCATAACGGGACTATCAAAATATGAACAAATAAATCAATTCTAATATAATGAAAATATTCATCATTATTACAACTAATCAATAGAATATTTAAACTACCTGGAGAAGACGCCAAATAAGTTCAAGCAACTCCGTCGGTACTTTCCTCCAAGAAGAATAGAAAGGTGGCACGTGTGCCATTGCATAGCGGCCTATATTGGTCGATAAGTCTGTCGAATTATCCCCAATGCATTGCCCCATAGCATTGAATTCCACATGAAGACATGAATCAGATGATGAATGTGGATCTGATGTCGACGAACTCTGATGACTATCTCGTGTAGGAATCGAGGGTGTCGAGGTATCAGAATCCGATGTCGACGAGCTATCAAAATTCTCCATCAACGAGCTATCAGAATCTTCTATCAACGTCATAAGACCTGTATGGAATAACATTAAAAGAAATAGTATAGATATTTGAAAGCAATAAGATTAAAAATGAAAACAATAAATTAAATAGTGAGTTAAATAACAACCAAAACATAAATATTACACAATATCAACAATGAATTTATATTTGAAAGAAATAAAAGTAGATCATTACTATTATAACACACTATTTTTCATAAATATATACATAACGTACCAATATATTAGTTTTCATCATCATTTTCAATGATATCTTTTTTAAGAACAGATGATAAAGCATCCACGTTACTTGCCGCAAATGCTAAAAGATCTTCAAAAACGTCTACATCTTTATTCAATCTCTTTGGAGCTTCTAAAATCACGTGCCAAGCTTCCGTAGGCCGACTTTGATCTTTACAATAAAAAACTTGAGTTGCTTGTGAGGCAAGAATAAACGGTTCATCGTCCACTTTTGTATTTCTCATCAATCTCTCTAGATTAACATATCGTAAATTTGTGTCTCGATCAACCATATACCCATTTGAATCTTTTATACGCATCCAATCACAATAAAATATCGTCTCTTTGAAATCTAGGTAGTTTAACTCAAGTATTTTCTTTACAATACCATAATAGGTAACTTCTTCATCTACATAATTCGTATCTCTAGCATTTGTCCGGAAACTCGTTACAGCTTTCATTACACCCCTGAGTTTTGTGTTGATAAATTCATTTCATATTCCGCTGTATAGAAAACATACCCATTTACTGCATATGCATTATATGAAATTGCAGAAGCATTTGGGTCGATAACAAGCCTTTTTGTGATTGAGGGGCTGAAATCGTCATGTAGTTGTTCTCTAACCCAATGAGTGTATGACATTTCTTTCTCTACTTGTGAATTGGTCTTTCGACTATTAGCCCTTGACGCAAGACTTTGAAAGTATTTATTATATTTCATATAGAAGATAATATGAATTAATGAGGTTTAAATTCATATAATACTGAAATAAATTTGAGTTGTTACTACATACTTTTCCCATTGAGAATTCTCAACAGACTGACGAAGTACCCATTTGCGAACTTGCTCGTACTCCACATTGTTCAGAACATAACGTTTCCCATTCTTATCAATAGGGTAGGCAGGTTCACAGTCATCATTCATAATCATATGTTGGCCTCGTTGATGACTTCCTATTCTACGTAAATCATCGGGCATGTAATGCATAGCATACATCATTGCTTCTTCCATAAGATAACATTCTGTGATAGAACTTTCTGGGAATGTTTGGTTCACCACGTATCGTTTATAACTCTTCATCATCCTAGTAATATTTTACGAATTAGACAATGATAAAACAAATAAAAATATTCATTGCTTATTGATCATCACATACCGTTCAAAAGGATACATCCATCGATATCTAACTGGTCCACACATCAGCGCTTCCTCCACCAAGTGCACAAGGAGATGTATCATAAAAATAAAAAAAAAGAAGGTGGAAAATATTTTTCGAATACACACACTGTTTCTACAATACGTCCTTTAAAACTTTGTAGCTCCAAATGATTGATTTTTTTCGAGCATAAGACATTGAAAAATATCGAGAGTTATCGAATAGCGGCACGCAACGGCTTTTGATTCTTCATCTTGAATGCGTGCATTAGCAACACCGGTAATAAATGTTGCATAAGTATGTGATAATCATGTGATTTCAAAATTTTCAATTGAAGTTCTTATAAACTCACATTTTGTTTTCAATTTGAACTGTATCCGATAGGAACTTTCAAATCCCACAAGGTTTTACAAATTAATTCTTTTTCCTCATTAGACAGTTCGTAAAAAGCTTTTGGTAAAACTTCATTGTCATTAATGTTAATCGGCCACAAATTCTTTTTTATCTTCATTTCTTTTAAGTCTAATCGAGCTTTACGGCCATCCTTGGTCTTATCCTTCGTCTTCATAATTGTTGCAAAGAGATTTTCAGTCACATTTTTCTCAATGTGCATCACATCAAGATTGTGACGAAGTGGCAAATCCCTCCAATAAGGGAAGTCAAAGAATATTGATCTCTTCGACCATGGAGTCTCATCATTCGTAGATTTTTTCCTTTTCTTACTTGGTAATTTTTCAAACTCTGTATGAATTGTTTCCAACTTGGCTAATAGATCAACTCCGCTCAACCGACGATTCTGCTTTTTTTTTTCTTCATACCCATTAAATTGAGATTTTTAACTCTTAAAAGGATGGTTGATATCAGTTAAAAATTTCCTGTGCCCCATATAAGCAAATTTTCCACCATGTTTTAACCACATTGAATCTGTTCCTTCACTACAAACAAGACATGCAAATTTTTCCGCTGTTTTACAACCCGATAAATGACCGTACGTTGGAAAATCATGTATAGCCCATAACAAAATTGCTCTCATTGTAAACATATGTTTAGTGCTGGCATCATAGGTTTCAATTCCTGTAGACCACAACTCATTTAACTCTGCAATAAGTGGTTGCAAGTACACGTCAATATCATGTCCTGGACCATTTCTCCCAGGAATCAAAAGTGTCAACATTGTAAACTCCTTTCGCATGCATAAAGATGGTGGCAGATTATATGGAACAACCATAACAGGCCAACAACTGTATGAGTTGTTTTTCATCCCAAATGGATTAAATCCATCTGTTGCAAGTCCCAACCGAACATTGCGTAGCTCAATAGCAAAATCTTTTCATTTACTATCCACTCCTCTCCAACAAGATGAATCTACTGGATGGCACATAAACTCTTTTCGTTGTTGACCTCCTTTAAAATGCCATTTCATATTCTCCGCAATCCATAGCATACTATACATTCGTTTCAACTTTTGCGTTAGTGAAAAATACCTCAATATTTTCATCGGTAAAAGTTTTTTCCTCGATTTTTTTTCATTAACCGGTTTCCATCTACTCTCACCATATTTTGGACAACTATCTCTATCTTCATTCTCTCTCCAATACAATATACAATCATTAAGACACGCATAAATAATCTCGCACTTCATCCGTAAAGTCTTGATCATTTTATTCGCGAAGTAGGTGTTTTCTAGTAAGGAGTTATCATGTGGCAATATCATTTTAATCATTTGCAATAATTCATCAAAACTCCTCTGAGACCATTGATGTCTAGTCTTCATACTCAGCAACTCAACTATAATAGACAATTTTGTATCCTCTTTTCGACATGAATAATATAAGGGTTGCATCGCTTCCTCTATCATTTGGCGATATTGAGTATCATCTGTTAAATCATCATGAACTTGGTCATCGTTTCTATTAGAATACTCATCCATACAAGTAACTTCATCTTTTTCGTTGGAAAAATGTCCAAGCGCATCATTCAACATGTCTGTCATTCTTGGGATCATATCTTCATCACACTAATGAACAGACGTACTAGCTCCGACTGTTGCATGAACCCCATCCCTCCAATGTTCTCCATGGAATGTCCATCTCTTGTAAGAAGTATCTATACCGTCACAGACTAAATGCTCTACGATTGTTTCTATATTTTTCCTCATCGATAAAGTATTACGACATTTGACACAAGGACAAAAATAATTATCATCATTACCCAAATTCTGTCTATTCGTTTTCAAGTACGCAATAAATGACACTACACCATCAATGTATTCCGTTGATAGCCTAGGTTTCGACATCCACTATTTGCTTGGAACTTCAAACATCTCCATCAAACATACAACTAATAAGTAAAAGGGAAAAAAAAATAACATATTTTTAGAAAGATGTCTAAGCTAATTATAAAATATATTGTTGGTACTGTCATTAATCATAGTCTTTCACATCATTTGATGTGATCATGACCATCAAATCAGTAGACTTCTATGAACTAATGATGTTGGACTTCTAATGCCGTTAAAAATTAAGGATAACCATTGGTTTCAATTCTCAAATGGGTACTTAAATTCTTAATCTAATTTGAGATTTAAACCAATACTAAAGCTATGGAAACCATAAAAGATATCTAATTGAGAATAAGAATATAAGCAAAGACTACAAATAAATAATAAATAACAAATAACAAATAAAAAAGAAAAAACAAAAATGAGAATGGTCATGAATCTTGTAAGTTACAAAAGTGAATATGTTGCTTTGATTAAGGTTTTTGAGAAACTAAATATGTTTGGTTCGAACCAAATACCCTCAGACGCCCTACTTGTAGAATCGATAGTTTTTTATTCTCAATTGGTTCAAATTTTTTAGATACGACTCTAATCATTCCGAAATAATACAAAACATTCCAACACAAACAAAAACTTTAAACCATATAAAAACCAATAAATGACCTTACTAGACCAATTAAGAGTAAGAAGGGAAGGTAATCTTTATAAAACTGATTTCATTCATGTTTTGATAATGGGTTTACTAGCATTTCTCATCAGTAAACTACATTAAAAAAACAATCTGGTCAGCAAATTGCATGAATCTGCTTCAATGATGGTGTATTTTAGATTTTGTAGAGTTTCTCTGAAACCATAATTAAAACTAAAATAGTTTATACGGTACTGTATTAGTTAAAAAACTGATTTCATTCATGTTTTGATAATGATTTTGTAGAGTTTCTCTAAAACCATTTTACAACGTGTTTACTAACAACCAATTAGTTAAAAAACCGAAACAGAGTTGTGGGTCTAGTAGCGGTTACATCTCTCTATCATCATTACCTTATAAATATCAGATTAAGAGATGACTTTAAAATACAATTAAATTAAAATTAAAATTAAAAGATTTTAAGAAGAAAAAAATGGGTTCAAGTTCAAATCTTCGATGGGTTTGTTTGTTTATGTTCTTATTTGCATGGGTTGCTAATGTTCATTGTACTTCTAGAGTTTTCAATGTCTTAGACTGTGGTGCAGTGGCAGATGGCAAGACTGATAATGCTAAGGTTAGGACTTCTAAAACTATATAAAAAGAAAATAAATAAAGAAAAAAAAGATAAAGATAAAAACTATAAATATAAAAAAAAAAACACAACTCATGCTGCGTGAAGCCTGACATGCGTAGCTGCCAAGCCTCTCTACTTTATGTGTTTGATAGAGAAAGAGAATGGAAAATCTTTTCGAATCCCTTTCCTTAACAGACACGACGGCCTTTTGACCAAAGGACCAAATCAAATCAAACACATAATTTATATATAATCATATAAATACAAACTGAATCTCAATGCCCTCGAATTACAGTGATTCAAATAGTAGATCTAATTTGTGGTTTATAAATCACAAACCTTGAGTTTCCAAGTATGTTTGCTAATATTATCCCACAGTCTAACATTCTAGATATTTTACTCGTCCGGTTTAGTATGATTTCTTGTCAAAACATCCGAGAAGGGCTAAGGGTCTTTCTTTGTCAGGCTCTCTTCTAATCAAAGATTTTATTTCGAAAAATTGTAGATAATTCCAATCCTGATAATAAAAGAGTTGACCCTCCTTGCTAACTTTACCAATGATCCCAAGTTGATTTCTTTTATTTTGACTCGGACCACACAAATGGATTTTCCAAGCTTACTGTGTGGCCATAATATGTTACATACATCAAAACATTAAAACAAACTTTATTGAGGAGATGAGAATGAGGATTGAGGGGAAGGAATCATTGGGAGCGGATCCTCTGTCATGCTTTTTGCCCCCCACTACAAGAAAATGTGACTTTTCGACCTTTGGATTTAAATTTAGAAGTTCAGTGGTCATCCATTTTCTAACTCAAGATCCAACAAAATCTCCAACTAACTGGCACTAAACAAGTCGGATCAATATTATTGTTTATTAGTCATATTGTATTTTGACAATTGAAAATTTTTCCACTTTGAAAATTTCTGATCAATTACATGACACTTTCTTTACTAACTTGATAAGATTTTAAGGGTCGTTTTGCTCAAATAAATCATCACATTAGCAAACCAACACAACAGCCTTATACATCTCAGAGAAAATCTCGGATCCAAAAGGAAAACAAAATTCAAAAAACAATCTCCATTGGACATGGCTAACAAGAAGACAGTGAGATGGACCATTGGCATGTATAAGAGGTCACATTATACATATAGAGGGAAATCACAGAATTGACAGAGAGCTCCAAAAATAGAACCTTAACGAACTAAACTCAAATCAAAGAAACTACATTCATATCATCTAAGCTAAATTCATAGAAAAATGCATCCAATTAGATTTCTCCAATTTTAGATCCAAATTTATCAGAAAAGCTCCAAAAAAAATTATAAATCACCATCAAAACATAATAATTAGAGAATATTAAAGTGAAAAATAGAAGCAGTAAAGAAGCTAGAATAAAAATATAAGAAATAAAAAGAAGTGAAGATGGCCGACTGGAAAATTAGGGTATTTACAAAAAAATTCGCTAATAACTCTACGATTAGAAGTTCATTTTAGCACAAACAAGCTCGGTAAACAAGATTAAAGTATCTAAAGCAGAATTTTAACAAGATTAAACTAAAATTACAGAGAAAATTATAAGATGTACCTCTTAAAAGGTTAAAACAAGGCAGGAAGAAAATCTGATTTGCAGAAACACTAAAGATCTCTGGATTTGAAGCAGATCAAAAATCTATCAACAAAGTGATAGATCGATCAATCGGTGTTCTCGAATGCCTCTCGAATGTCTGGTTTGATCGGTGATCAGTGTTCTCGAATACCTCTCGAATGCAGCTCGAATGCCTTTCCAAAGTCTGGTTTGGTAAGAAATTCAGAGTCGAAGAGGGAGATTAAGAAGAGTAGATGGAAGAGGGAGATTGAGAAGAGTAGATCGAAGAGGGAGATTGGAGATGGAGAAGAAATTTCGAAAGGATTTTAGCGCACTAAGGAGATGATTTTCCTTGAGAAGAGAAGGAAAATCGAAACTGTTGGATAATTTTATTAAAAATAAAAAATAAAATATAAAACACCGGTGGGTCGTTGGGCTGGGGCTGTCAAATACGTGTGTTGGGCTTAAATGCGGGCTTTGGGCCGGCGAATATAAAAGTGAGATTTGGGCCGTCGAATTTAACATTAAATAAGTGCAGAATTTGGGTTTTTTTGACGTAGTGCTATGTGGTTCTTATTACCACATCTCCAACGACCAGATTTGAGAACGGTTAGCCATTAAAGAAGTTCAAGCCTCTTTGATCAGATGGTACTCTCCATATTGGTCAGGTTTATCGCCTTATGTGTCACACTTGTGGAGTGCGCAGCCCCTGTTTTCAGTATAAAAAAAATTTAGAAAAGAAGAAGATGAAGAGGAGGGAAATTCATACCTGCAATTAGAGGTTGGTATTTCAAAGAAGAAAAAAGAGATTCAAGGAGCTCAGTCTTCTGAAAATAGATTGGCTCTGAGATACGCCACTATCGTCGTCTTCATTATCTTCTCATCTGTCAAGCAACTCGCCCAAACCTTGTTGCTGCCATTGATGTGTTTAGTTAGCAATATAAATGAATAAAAAAGAGAAAAAAAAATTTAAATAAAGAAGACGAAGAGAAAAAGAATCCTTCTCGAACCCCACTTGTGTTTGAAGCGAAGTGAAAAAACTTCATTGAAAAAAAAATTATTTCGATCGTTTTTTTAAAAGTAGAGTTCGTCTTGAAAATGACTGTTGCTCTTTGAAGTGAAGTGGAAGAGTTGCATTGAACAAAAAAATTTCATAGTTCGATCGGATTTTATACACACCAAAATTTTGGTACTTCTTTTTTGTTTTTGTAGAAGAGAAGAAAATAGAATTGGTTGAGGAGAAACCTGAAGGTCCTTCCCCAAACATTGTTCAAAAAAAAAAAAAAAAAGAGGAAGGAAAAAGATAAAGGGAAAGAGGAAAAAGTTGTTGGAGAAGAATAAAACATCCGAGATGAATTATGAAATTGGCGAGGCATAGGATAAATAGGCAAAAGAAAAAGTGGAATTGGAAGAATAGTAAAGAAGGGATGGAAGAGGAGTGAGTAAGAAGTAGAACAGAGACCTTGGGAAGAAAGAGGTAAAAAAATGGAAAATGCTGGAATGACACAAATAGAGACACAAAAGTGACAAAAATGATATGGTGGTGCGCAAATAACCGTAGATGCTTTTTACTTGTTAAAATGATATGGTGGCCCGCACATAACCGTAGATGCTTTTTACTCGTATCTCGCATAAAAGCATCTATGGTAATGTGTGTGACACCACATCATTTTGCAACCTTTGTGTCTCCGTCTGTGTTACCCCTGCACTACTCAAAAAAAAAGTCGGTAAAAAAAGATAGTAAGCTAAGCTTACTAAATAAGATTCAAATCTTGCTAAGGGGTTTTAAGCTCACTTTGGGTCATAATAAAAGATTAAAAGATCTCTTCACACATGGTTGATTTTTCGTGAAGCTCCAACCACTGTTCATTATAAGCATGATCAATTATGCACTATCTTCTACTCCGCTTCAAACTACACATAATTGAGGGGGCATTTGTAGAGATCACAATTTAATCGGGCCCCCGTAGCTTTCTAAATTAATAAAAAGCCCCCTAACCAAAATTGGGCCTACAAGTCTAAATTAGGCTTCATTAATCGGGATGGGCCTCATATAATTTGGGTTTGAGTTTTTGTAGATAAAGCCAATGATTAAACAAAATTAAGCAATCCACATATTAGATATTGGACCCTAAACTTAAATAAATGAGTTTGGCCCAATAATAATCTATAAAATCCTTAAAATTAGATTTGGACAAGTTTTGCCTTTAAACAAACCAATCAAATCTTTTTAAGTTGGGGTGGGTATAATTGGTAAACTAAATTATCTTTAAGTCTGTAAATACAAGAGCCTCCCTTATTTAAAGGGAGACAATTACTTTTTCTCAGAAGACAGAAACTCTTCCTCTAGAGAAGAAAAAACTCTCAAACCCTCCTCCAAAGATAAAGTAAAGCTCTTCAAGAGACTCAGACTCTAATTAAAGAGAAGATCAAGCTCAAAAATCCTTTTTCAGAAGTTAAGAAATTCTTCTTAGCCAATAAATCACAAAGTCCGGAGAAAAGAAAATCTACCTAAATCTCTACAAAAGATCAATCCCAAAAGCCCTTCTTCAGAAACCAACAAATCCTTCTCAACAAATAAACGTGAAGCCCCTAAGAGAAGAAAATCTACACAAACTTATACAGAAGATCAAGCTCAAAAGTCATTCTTCAGGAATTAAGAAATCCTTCTTAACCGATAAAGCGCGAAGCCTAAACAAAAGAAAAATCTACAAAAGCCTCTACAAAAGATCAATGACAAACAAACCCACCGTCAAAGCAACATTCTCATTCGATTATGCTCAAAGCCTGGAGAGAATAGAGCTACACACGTGTCACCGCTATTTTTGTACTTAACTGTTAATCAGAGGAAAACACTAAGATTTGTATTCTCGTTTTTATCAAAATAAATAAAATCATTTACAATCTTATTTCATGAATCTTGAGATAGATTTGTTGAAATTAATTGTTAATAATTCCAAATATAGCTTATACCAAGCAAATCCAAAGGTTAACTACATTACTCCTATCAAACTTCAAAAACATCGTTATAGCTTTTAAACCAATCCAATTAGATAATGTTGATTTAAATAACACCTAGAAAATTGAAGATGCTTAAGAATCCGAAAAAAGGAAACTGACAAATAGAAAGTATAGTTAAATTTCCTGATGGAACAATAGAACTTCGTTTCTCTCCAAATATACCAAATGACTATTTTATATCTCGACCTTCGATTAGCTCTCGGAAATCTATAGAATCATCCTCAAACATCATGAAATCCTTTAAATTAGTCCCAACTCATATCTCCTACCCTGTGTATCCAACTAATAAACGACCAAGAGCTAAAAACATAGAATATGATCCAACAAAATATTGAAGAGTTATATTTGATTCGATTAGAGGATTGAAGATGACCAAAAATCTTGAAGATTATCTTCATACTCTTTTCAACTCATTTTGAGTACTCCTGACCCACAATATTACAAATTGTGAATGACGAAAATAAAAAAATCTTCTTAAATTGGGGCACTCCCCATATTTGTCAATAAAAGGCAATCAAAAATCCGATTCATCCACCAAAAACCTTCATTTTAAAAGTATCAAATCTGATTCCAACCAACCACTTCTACCTCAATGTTCAATTTTTAAGTAGAACCTACAACTTGGAAAGAAATTCATGTCAACGATATATTAATTTGTTCTTCCTTGAAGACTTTTTTTACAAGACTTATCTAAGAAGAAAAGGAAAAATATATGTGCCGATTTTGAGACAAGACTAAACAAACAATGCTAAGGATCCTTGAAAAGCATATCGAAAATGATCAACAAGTAAAGAAGGACGTCAAAAGAATACTAAAAAGAATAACAGATCAACGAAAGTCCAACAAAATGATTCGACCATTGTGCAAGGAAATGTTAAGAGTAGATTTTAGTCCAATAAAAAAGTATTTAATCTTGAGCTAGAAAACATCAAATATTGTGGAAAGATATTATTATGAAAAAATCAAATCTCAAAATGAAAAGATGCCTTCCTTATATTATCATAACTTATCTACGTCTAGTTAACCCACTCGAGCTTTCATCATCCTTCAATTACCTAGAACTAGAGCATACCACCCCACAATGGGGCAATTTTGAAAAAGTGAAATAAAAATAATAAAAATAACATCATTTCAAAAAGGAATATCAATTCAAAAAAAGAAAAACAAAAATCTCGTTCAAAATGACTCATACCAAGTCAACGAAGTATGGTTAAAAGCGTCAATCATCCCAAAATTCATCAAATCCAAGATTTCAAACGAGTCCCGCACCACAAAATTGAAGAATTCATAAGGCAAACTCTGTCATACCTCGTGTTTGGGTAGTTATTTTTCGTTAATCACCCAATTTCATCAAATCCAAGATTTCAAACGAACTATGTGCCACAAAATCAAAGAATTTAAAGAGGTTAAAGCTTGCCAGATTTTGTACTTGGGCATCTTCTTCTGAATCCACCATTTTACTTGTTGCTCTCGAATACGCGTAAATGAATTCTTTCTAGGTAACGTAAAAAGAGATATAGTTTTCTTCTCACAAAAAAAAGTCAAATCATAGTTCAACCTATCCATTATATCAAATTTCATATTTGAGCATATACCATACTTTTACGAACCCCATCCACGTTACATCCTAAAATTAAGTCATCTCTGATTGAGAAATGATTTACAAAGAATACTTCTACCACGAATGTTTATTGACGATGAAGGAATATCTATCTGTATGAAGTTTATAAGATGTGTAGCATGAGTTGAAAAGGGCACAGTGAAAACCTACAAAGGCACTATGAGTAAAAGAATCAAAACATGGTAAAATCAAATATCATAGGCACGGTGAAAACTTGAAAGATCATAAATGCGCAAAAATTATGGAACAGGACTTTGTGAAAATCGTAATTAGAACTAAAGGCATGAATGGTAAGAAAAAAAGATAATATATATCATCTCTATCCACCAATCACTTTCTACCTTAAAAAGGTTTGAAGTTTGGACAATCATCGATCTATCAATATCTCGGACATATTCTAAAGTCTACCATCAACCACAAATCATCACACAATCTTTTATCTCATCATCAAAGACCATCCAGATAATTTTTATCCTTTCGTTGATATTTGATGGTGGGGATGACTCTAAAGGATCTTTGAACAAATTGAAAAAAAAATTAATCTTTTTTGTCGAGTACACCATGATTAGCATTTAACAATAACAAATTCTCGACCTAGTCATTTTGTTTATACTAAAGGGATAATTTTCAGCAAAAAACAAATATGACATAAAAATATTTTTTCTGCATACATCATGCAAATTAATATTTTTAGGCATATAATGAAAAGTTCAATTTATTTCTTCAAAATAATATCGAATTACCCAAAGCCAATAATTATCAAAATTATTTTGCATAAGCATTTTTTTAGCGTATTGCTTCTTTGCAAGAGCCAAAATTGCAAATTGCTCCTCAATAAGAGCCTAAACTGAATATCGCTCCTTTGTTGAAGCCTAAAGTATAAATTACTCCTCAATAAGAGCCAAAACTAAATATTGCTCTTTTACAAGAGCTTAAACTGTAGATTGTTCCTCAATAAGAGTCTAAACTGTGTATTGCTCATTTATAAGAGCTTAAACTACATTTTGCTCCTTAATAAGAGTTTAAACTACATCTTATTCCTCGATAAGAGTCTAAATTGTATATCACTTCTTTGCAATAGTATAAATTATAAATTGCTCCTCAGTAAGAGTCTAAACTACATTTCAAGAGCCTAAATTACATTTTCCTCCTCAATAAAAACCTAAATTATATCTTATTCCTTAACATGAGTCTAAACTGCGTTTTGCTCCTTAGTAAGAGCCTAAACTACATTTTAACACCACAACACGAGCCTAAACTACATGTTATTCCTTATCTCATGAGCATAAACTACACGATATTCTCAACTTGTTAAAAATAAAACAAAAAAATTAAGTCAAAAAAATGTTGATCTTCTTTAGATTTCACAGGTTTGTCACTTAAAGTTAAAGATATCAAATCAAATCTTGTCGAAACACACTTAAATTGTAAACCTCATCTCCATTCTTCATAGTTGGTTCAATCCATGTCAGATTCCTAGCCTAAGAGACTAAGAGACCATTTTCTTATAATAAATCCCATCCCTATCAGACTCAAAGCTTGGGAATATCACATTTTCTTTTAATTTTTCATTTATTGCAATCAGAGAGTGTTATAGTGAGTGTGAACCATAGACCTACCAAAGGATTATCACAAGCCCTTCAGTCCCTCTTGAAATGTTTTTATTATTTGAGTTTATTTTCTTAAGGGAACGTAGTTCATTTTATAAAAACAATTAATCAAAAATAAAAATAAAAAATTTTAAAAAATCCTTTACAAGTTGCATTTTAAATCCAATTTGTCGAAATAGGACTAAAAAACACAAAATTTTCAAAAATCATCTAACTTACATCAAAATTTGAAATTTCAAATGAGCTCCGTGCTACAAGATCGAGGAATTCAAAGGATGATCTTGGCAGACCTCGTGCTTGGGTAGCTACTTCCTACAAAAATCATCAACTCATGCAGTTTTTCAAAATCATATTTTAACAAAAAATTTATGCCCGTACAAACAAGGGTTAAGTCAATTATTTCCAATTTTAATAATTTTTGTGCCACAAGATCGAGGAATTTAAAAGATGACCCTATCAGACCACGTGCTTAGGTAGCTATTTCCTACAACAATCATTAGCTTATGCGGTGTTTCAAAATTATGTTATAATAAATTTTTGAGACCCGTACAAACAGGGGTTAAGTCTATTCTTTTTAGTTCTTTGCATGCAACTCCTACAAAAGGAGTAGTTGTAGACACCCTAATTTGAATAGGCTCCACTCGAAAATGTTTAAAAAGATATATTTTTATAAAAAAAAATGATCCACGGACCTAATGACTCAAATCTTCAAAATTTGACATTTTTGTTTAAATCAAAGGCCCTAAGACTCTCAATAGTCCTATGGACTTACAATAAAGCTAACTTAATTCCTAAACCTAATCATTTTCTCAACTTATCATCATTCTAACCCTTTCCTAAAAATCCTACCAAAACCTTAAGCCCATCAAACCCAAACACAAATCTTATCTTGATTTCACCTTCATTCAAATTCAATCCATAACATATATCCTTCAAAACTTAAATCGCCCAAGCCCACTCTATATGAAACCCCTACTCAAGTCTAAACCAATGTCCATATCCATATCTATAATCTCAACCAATCAAGATCTACACAACCTATGATCATCTAGGTGGACACTTGTCACCACCACAACCCACCTTCCAAAATCATTCTACTAAATCTCATCATCACACCTAAAAGCTACACAATCCATACCACATGTCATCACCCAATATCGTCAAATTACCATTACAAGTCATCCCCATATCCCTTTTTTTTAATGAACTTACCTAACCCACTTACCCCATATCATTAGACACATGTCACATCCGAACTCACTCACCCAAAATCTAACCACCAAATCCCTTACACAAACTATTCTTTTAACCAAACAACTATACCCTTCAACTTAACCAATACTCGACCTAATTATGGGTTTTCTAACCAACCCAATTGGATTATCCATGGATTTGGGTCAAAAGCAACCCATCAAACCCTTTTACCTCACTTACCCTTTCCTAATCCAAAATGTCAAACTTTTAATTTAATAATCATGTCATTTTTCATCAACTTTTTTGATGACCATCTTACCCCTAAAAGTAATCATTAACCCCCATAAAAATCCTTCTTACCCTTTGAAAAACCAATGCTTGAATCCCCTCTCTGAAACCTCACTACTCCCATCACCCTCAATTCTCAAATCACTCATCTTTCTACTAATCTCCATACCCCCTCTCTCTCAATCTCTTCTCAAAAGATAAAAAAGGATTTAACATAATATTTTCATCAAGGACTCAAAAAAGAAGAAGAAAAAGAAAGACAAGTCCAAGCCTTAAAATGAGTTTACGTAGGAAATAATTTTTCCCTCTCCATCTTCCTCTTCTAATCTCTCCCTTTCACTTCTTCATTTTTTTAATTTGTTGGAGATCTACCTCCATAAAAATGTAAGGGCCTGAGGCTAAGACAATAATAGGGTCCCTCTCATAATGAAGTGACTACCTTGATTTAGGCCCAAAACAAAATCCCTCCAAGTTTGAGGGTACACTTTTCATTTCCATAATTTTTTCCTTCTATTTTTTTTAAGAAAGAAAAATAATCGAATCTAAGGTTATCACCTAATGTGTGAAGAAATAGGGTGTCTAACACCCTCCCTGTGTCTTAAGATAGACCTCCTTACCTAGATCTTAGGTGGATTAGTATCCCTATCTATACAAGAGTCACTACGAATAAAAAATTATTTTCTACATGCCCATTCACATCTTTTTCTAAAAAAGAATGGTAGCGATTCCAAATCCAAGTAGTAGTGATCTTCGAAATCAAAAATCTCATATCTATAGATTCAATTTTTCACTAAAAAAGAAAAGCTTTAGCAATCGTAAAGATATTTCCAACCATATAGAGTAGGTGCTCAGATTCCAAATATTGAATATTCTAGAGAATTTTTTATTTCAACCTGATAAATATTTTTGATTTCATTAGTTGACAAAAACTAGTTTAGGGTTGCCCATCGCCAACTTAGTAAAATAATTGATTTTCATCAAAACATGAAAGTGATACATTTTTTAGTTTATTTTTTTATAATAACGAACGTAAACTTAAAATTTAATTTGAACTAAATAGAAATCGTAAATCAAGTAAAGATTGATTTTTTTTCCTCAAGTTGTAACACTTCTATGCTTTCTAAAGTCAAAGGTGAAGACTTCGGATCGGATCAGGTCCCGCGTCAAGATTTTGGGGTGTAACAAATAATACCTGCTTGATTCAAATGTATGCTACAAAAACTAAGAAAAGGTATAAAAAAGAAATATGTAACACTTACAAACATCTTATTAAGTATCATATACTTGCATCTAAATATAATTGATTTTCCTTTATGTACAGGATTTTCAATATATATACCAGACTTGAACCCACAGCCTCGAAATTATTTAAAAAGTGTCAAACCAACTGAACTATGAGTCTAAGCCCAATTTCAATACTATAGAATGGTGATTGTATAGGTAGAGATAGCTATATCATCTATTCTTGTTTTAATTTCCCTATTTAAAGATCATTGCTCATGGTATTTCATGCATTTCTTATAGCTAGGATTGAAATGGGGCTGTAGTTGGAGCTCATTTGTAGGTCATTTCTTTCAGGCTTTTGTAATCAAGGGTGTGCCTCTTTGTACATTATGTTTTACTTTTTTTTTTTCAAAGAAAATCTTGCTCAATTAGAATAAAAAAACAGTGCGGGTAGAAGTGGGCTGCGGATGGAGCTTCTTTGTAGGTCATGTCTTTCAGGATTTTGTAATCAGGGGTGTGCCTCTTTATACATTATTCTTTCCTGTTTTTAATGAAATCTTGCTCATCTAGAAAAAGGGAGGGTAGAAACAGGCTGTCATTGGAGATTTTTCTAGGTCATGTCTTCCAGGCTTTTGTAATTAGGGTTGTGCCTCTTTGTACATTGTTTTTTCCTTTCTTTTAATGAAATATTGCTCAATTGGGAAAAAAAGGGGGGGGGGGGGGGGGGGGGGGGGGAGAATCGGGCCACATTTGGAGCTCGTTGTCATGACTTTCAGCCTTTTGTAATCAAGGGTATGCCACTTTGTACATTTTTTTTTTCCTCTTTTTTAATGAAATCCTGCTCAAATATTAGGAAAAAAAGGGGGTGGGGGTGGGGGTGGGGGGGGGGAGAGTTGGAGCTCGTTTGTAAGTCATGTCTTTTAACTATAATTAGGTCATGTCTCTTTGTACATTGTTTTTTCCTATTTTTTAATGAAATCTTGCTTAATTAGAAAAAAAAGGGGGGTAGGTAGAAACCTCCGCAGTTGGAGCTAATTAATAGTCTGTCATGTTTTTCAAGCCTTTGTAATTAGGGGTGTGCCTATTTGTACATGTTTTTCCCTTTTTTTTTCAAAGCCTACTCAAAAAAAAAGCAAGGGGGGTAGAAATAGGCCATAGTTGGAGCTCGTTTATTGGTCATATATTTTAAGTGTAATCAGGGGTGTGCCCCTTTGCACATTTTTTTCCTGCTTTTTAATGAAATCTTGCTCAATTTGAAAAAAAGAAAAGTTATGGCGGAGTAGAAACAGGTCATGTATTTCAAGCTTTTATAATCAAGGTGTGCCTCTTTATACTTTGTTTTGTCTTCTTTTTAATGAAATCTTGTTCGATTAGAAAAAAAAAGAGAGAGGGGATTGAAATAAGCCACAGTTGGAGCTTGTTTGTAGGTCATGTTTTTCAGGCTTTTGTAATCAAGGGTATGCCTCTTTGTACATTGTGTTTTCCTCTTTTTTAATGAAATCTTGATCGATTATATATATAAAAAAAAATATAATAATAAAAAAAAAAAAAAGAGGTGGGGTGGGGTGGGGTGGGGAGGGGGTTTCATAGAATAATTTATCAAAACGGTTCAGTTTTCAAAATTAATTACCAAAATGGTAAACTGTAGTAATTAATTCTGAAAACGGTAATTTTACCATTTTCAAAATTAATATTTTTTACCAAAAAGGTAAAAACAGTCAAATGTAATTTTTTTTTTATCGAAAATAACCTTTTTTGTTTTACATATGTATTTACCATTTTAACCTTAGAAATAAATTAAAATCCAACTAAATCTTTCTTTTCTTTTTAATCTTCCCAACACTAAATAGAAATACGAAAGAGGAGAGGATTTTTTCATAATACTACTAAAAACCACCATCCATCTCTAGTGATCTCCTGGCTAGGAACCACCACTTCAAACTCATTTAGGTAATCTTTTTCTATCTCAATCCACTACTCTGACTGTAACAAGCATAATCATCGTGACCCAGACGGGGTCCTCTAATCAATTCACTACTTTTAAAAACTTAAATGTACTGTGATAACCACTCACCGTCCTGTTGCAACTTTCATAAATACCATATGTTGTGTCCATTAAATAATGGGTGTTTTCCATTGCTCGACCTTTGATCATGGTGATGGGTTATTGAATTCAAATTTTATGGCTAGAAATCATCAATCAATTTGATTCTTCACAAGACGTGACACATTTTTTTGCTTTATCTTGGCTTTTCATACAAGAAGATAGGCGAGAAATCAAGTATGAGGAGACAGAGACACTTATTGTAC
Organism: Akebia trifoliata; assembly: GCF_017979445.1. Lineage (NCBI taxonomy): Eukaryota > Viridiplantae > Streptophyta > Magnoliopsida > Ranunculales > Lardizabalaceae > Akebia > Akebia trifoliata. Next base: position 3,736,342 of record NC_141375.1, on the reverse strand, counting down.
CAAAAACTAGACATATTTTATCCATTTGCAACATACTACAACAGATTCCATTGCATTCAGATTAAGTAGAACAAGTCAAACAGATTATTTAACATAGAATCTGTGAACTATGTAGTAGTAGTAGTAGTAGTAGTAGTAGTAGTAGTAGTAGTTCTAGTTGTTGACCCAAAACTGAGCTTGGAGATAATCAATCACCTTCTTGTCAACTTGGAAGGCCTTGGCAAGAACATCATCTGAGATGGGTGGCTTCGAACCAAAGACAGCATTAGCAATAGTTATGACACCCGGGTTCTGGCTGCTTAGTCCAGCGAAAGCGAGTGCATTACCGTGACCCACATTGAATTGGAAGTGAATGAGTCCAATGGGGAACACAAACACATCACCCTTGTTGAGAACCTTAGTGATAAGACGGTTATCGGGGTTGGAAGTGACGAAACCGACGTAGAGTGTACCCTCCAAGACTGTTAGGACCTCGGTGGCTCGGGGATGTGTGTGTGGTGGGTTGAGACCTAAGGGTGCGAAGTCTATGCGAACTAAGGAGACGCCAAAGGTGTTGAGCCCTGGTATCTGGGCTACATTAACTTGAGTGACATTCGACCCGACTTTGTTCACAGTGTTTCCAGGTCTATTGAGCCCAGAAAAGAAGAAATCATTAGCCGTAACAAGCTTGGGGTCCTTGCAAAACTTCCCATTCACAAACACTGCAATTCAAAAATCAAGAACCATTGAGAGATTGTAAACTATAATAAACCTACTCAAATTAACTAATCATTTAAAAAATTAAAAAATAAAAACTTAGGAGAATGGAGAGAGAATTAATGTACCAGCAGATTTAGAGTCATCGAGGGCAACACAAAAGTCTTGTAGGGGACTGGGGTCAGAGGAAAAGGAGGAGGAGGAAAGTAAAGTAAAGATAAAAAAAACTATAAAGAAGTAAGAGCCCATTTTTTTTTTTTTTTTGGTTAACCTTTCTCACACAAGCACTACTAAGATAAAACCTTGAGATCAAACTCTTCTCCAAGTGTTTTTGCTTCTTAAGATTGATAATTCAAACATTATAACCATGTCTATTTATAGAGAAAGATGGAGAGAAGTTGTTGAAATGGCCTCATTTATTTTTTCCTTAATTTCCAAGTAGAAGGTAGGAAAAGTTATTAAGTCTTTGAATCAGTAAATTGAAGATTAAATATTTCAAACATTGAACTAATCTATTTAAATTAAAGGTCCATTCTCCAACAACTATACCCATTTCACCACGTTGCATATTCTTAGTCTTTGATCAAGTACCTAATTTCCTTGAAGTATATAGCGCAACACTCGAGCTAATTAACTCCTTCAACGTTTACTAAGAGTAACTATCCCTGTAATTTCAAAGATACATTCCCCCACTTAAGAGAATTCTCAAGATAGTGAATAATATAACATGTATTCCATCCATTAGAACATGGTTTGTGCTAATGAAATAAATATTAATTCCATTTCAACAATATAAGAGGTGGTTCTGGACAAAATTGAATGGTGGAATAGGATTTATTCAACAAACCACAAATATTTACATTAAGGCCTCACTGATGGTAACAATAATAATGATTCCATACGTTGTGTGTGTGCGGCGGGGGGAAGAGGTTGAACCTCTGACTTACATAATAAACATGTATGATTAAAGATAATGTCCTTACATAATAAACATGTATGATTAAAGATAATGTCCAACGATATCATAATACAACTGATAAAATTTATATAGAGAAACCATCCTCTTAAGTTTATGTTAGTTTTTCCATTAAATTGCACATTAAAATAGCACTTTAATGAAGGTATTTATAAAATCAGCCATTTTTTTCCCCACATGTTATTAAATGTTAATTTTAGCAATAGTGCAAATAGAAAAAAAAAAAATGTGTACAAAGAAAAGTCAATATAGGATTTAATAGAATTACAAACTACCCTCATTAGATTTGGTGTGATTGTAATCTCGAAATCATGGATTGACTTTTTTGTGAGCAAAATATCTATAGTGGGAACACTTTCAAGAGCTGCCAAAGCACACCCTAAAATCCTTTCGAGACTCGAACAATAATAAATGTACTTGTTATTGCATTTGATAAGTCAAAGGATTCCTTTAAGCTCCTGCAGCACTCTTTAAAATGGATAGGGATCCATTGACACCTAAGAATGACTCACGAAAAAAGCACATGATCCCAATCCTTTAAATGCAAAATCCAATGATTGAGATTTATGAGTATCTTAGTAACACAAATCTCGGAGATACTTATCCTGAGAATAAATCTCAACCGTGGGATTTTGCATTTTTAAAATTATTCTATATTTATGTGGTACAATCTAGAATTTTTGGGACCCTTCCAAAACGCACTAGCTTCTTCCACATTTCTTATGTGGTCCAGCACATCGAAATGTATTCTAGGAATATTTTAGATTATGAATTTTTAAGTGTCTGACCATATAAAAATGATACCTAACCATATCACTCCAAATAATTTTAAACATGGCACATCAGATAAAAGATAAAGCAGAGTTGGCATTGATGTGATAAGAAGTTGAAATTCTTAAACAGCCTCATATCCTAAGACTTGGAATGCCTGATTAGTTGAATACAGGGATGTTTAGTTAAATAAAAATCTTAATTTAAACAAGAAGGTTACCAACTTATCAATATATTGTTAAATTAAGGGTGATGATGACACTTTTAGAACAAACCCATAACGAATATTCGTTTAATGGTCGCCAAACATTGTTTTAATTAAGAGTGCTTAAGTCTCTAAGAAACCATGATATGGTTAGTTGAATAAATCCTTATTTTTTTGCATTGTTGGTTGAACAATCTTTGTGCGAAACAAATAATAATAATAATAATAATTATTATTATTATTATTATAATAATAACATGGACATTAGTCTTTACAATCAAGGTGTGAGACCAGCAGGTCAATCTTGTACTCCGAGTTTAGGCGTAACTATGTTTTAATAGTAAAAATGGTGCCTAGAGTGGTTGAAGGGTAGTTGATAAAGATTTTCCAATGAAAACAAGAAGTGGGCCTTTGAAATCATTGAATTTGATCAGCCTAGGTCGATTGATCTCATCCTTACAGCTATACCCTCTAGGTGATAAAGATCTTGTTGGATTTGATCACTCAGAGGACATGGAAGACATGATTAAGGAGTCTGAGATTTATATATGTGAGGGCCGGCCTCACAAAACTACATTTTAAGAGGCGGCCACTATATATAGAAAAATTTTATAAAAATAATAATGATGATGATGATGATGATAAACGGATTCCCTCTCTACTCTCCTGATGTGGCATATGCCATAAAATTTTTTACTCGGGATACACAACTACATATATCCCGAGGAAAAATTCTATTGTTCTATGGACCTGCCATGCCAAGAGAGTAGTGGGGAGTCAGAAAATCACAACAACAAAAAAAAGAAGAAACAAAGGTAAAAGATATTTTTTACTAAGCATAAGGAAACAAAATTATGTTCCTCCATAATATCTCTTCATAGTCAACTCTTCCACTAGTGAAAGTGAGCTCATACATGCTTAAACTATTTCTTCTAATTGGGATTATTATCAATTTTCGATGAACAGAGTCACCGAATTCTCTGGCTTACTGAAAATATTGCAATTGAAGCATGCCTTTTTCCTTCATCGATTTAATCATGGTTTTTTAAATAAGTTGTGGATTGTATAAACTTCGCAATATCGCAAACTTCACGTTTAAATCGCAAATTCTTTATGTTTAACTCAGAAAAAAGGAAACATGACCTTGACACACTTGTAAGAGAAGATAACATTGATGAAGCTGATAGTGGTGACCATTTTACCTGTGAAAGGACTACATTATAAGAATGACATTGATTTTGACTTGTTGATGAATCCTAAAACTTGGACTCATAATGTGAAAAAAGTTCATATTCAACAGACCATGGCATCAAATTTTTCATTGTCGAATTATTTTCTTTCGACTGGTCAAAACCATCAATTTAATGGATGATGGGAGAAATTTGACGTCCTTAAGCCATCGAATCTATGGAACATCACAAATTACAAACGTCCTTGACCATCAAGTTTTGGTTTCTAAATTCCAGGGGCCTTGGCCCGTCGAATTTTCCTGTAGAATTTTCCAATTTTCATGTAGTGACCCATGGTTACTTGGTGTGAATATGGATTATATGAATAATGAGATTTATTCTTTCCATATTGTAGTTTAATATGGAATTTGATGATATACTATGAGAACACCACCTTGTAGAAACAATTACATCACTCTAATCCTAGTTTGATTTTTTCAAGATTGTAACGAATTTTTTCATTGCCAACTTATTCTGAACTCTGACTTGGGTGACTGTAGTTGAACATGTTCAAGCCATCTCAATCCACTCTTTTAGTTTATTGCCTATTGGAAATACTCTTAAATGTATAATTTATTTCTATTTTATCTTTAGTTCTATTCTTTCCACTAAATAATCTAGAGATCTTCACTGCGTGAAAAATGGAGTAAATTCAAAGCCAAGGTTGGTTGAATTTGCTTGGATTTAGCCAAATTTGACAGACCTTGACTTAGAATTTACCCCTTTTGCACCTAGTGCTTCCTCTCTGCTATGCTCAATTTATTAACATGTTATGCATTTCTTATTAATAATGATACCTTCCTGGTTAAAATTCATGCTACGAAAATAAAAAGCAAGAGTTATAAAGAGAACATTTAACAAATTGTAGAATCTTACAAAAATCCTTTTGTGTTGCACCAAGATATGACCAATTTTCATTATAGGATTTTCTATAAAAAGCCACCACTGTAGCATGGTGATTGTATAATTACACAGAATTCATTCTTGATTTGGATTTCATTTTTTAAAGATCGCTGTTCATGGCATTTCATGCATTTCTTATGGGGTAGAAATGGCCGTAGTCAATAATTATCTTGCCAAAAAACCATTGGTCTCTGTTGACCTCCCTAGAACCATCCCTTGTGATCTTCCTTTTCGTGCCATTACAGCAAGAAGCACTCTTCAATATCATTCAATTAATCTTCATCTTCCTCATCTCCACTACTCCGACTATGCATGATTGTCGTAGTGGGTGCTTTTCGTCGTTCGACTTTTGATCTTCATGGGTTATTAAAATCTTACATGGCTAAAAATGATCAATAAATTTGATTCTTCATGTAGATCACATCCATCAAATAATAAGAGGGGACACTTTTTGTACCAAAAACTCGATATTTTATATCAGTGTGTAACACACTACTACAACAGATTCTATTGCATTAGGATATGTAAAACAAGTAGTCAAACTGATAATTTAACAAAGAATCTGCTCATCTGAACAATTTAGTAGTACTAGTTGTTGACCCAAAACTGAGCTTGGAGATAATCAATCACCTTCTTGTCAACTTGGAAAGCCTTGGCAAGAACATCATCTGAGATGGGTGGCTTCGAACCGAAGACCGCATTAGCAATAGTTATGACACCCGGGTTCTGGCTGCTTAGTCCAGCAATGGCGAGTGCGTTAGTGTGACCCACATGAATTGGAAGTGAATGAGTCCAATGGGGAACACAAACACATCACCCTTGTTGAGAATCTTAGTGATTAGACGGTTATCAAGGTTGGAAGTGACGAAACTGACATAGAGTGTACCCTCCAAGATTGTTAGAATCTCGGTGGCTCGGGGATGTTGTGGGGTGGGTTTAGACCTAAGGGTGTGTAGTCTATGTGAACTAAGGAAGCGCCGAAGGTGTTGAGTCCTGGTATTTGGGCTACATTAACTTGCGTGACATTTGACCCAACTTTGTTCGCCGTGTTTCCAGGTATATTGAGCCCAGAAAGGAAGAAATCATTAGCTGTAACATACTTGGGGTCCTTGCAAAACTTCCCATTTACAAACACTGCAAATAAAAGTTAAATGAAAATTAAGTGATTGTCCAGTTAATAATTCTCCAACAGTCCAACTGTAGACACCCCATTTTTGCACTCGCCTGATTAATCAACTCGTCAATCCGATTACAACGGTTTTCAATGATGGATGTTTATTCCAATGCTCTATTTGGTTACCAAATGTGTTTCAAAAATTCGGATGAGGTATCTCAAACTAACAAAACGTTAGAAACCATGCTACACTAAGAAAATATAACCATAAAAGCCTAGAAATCATCATTTTTCAGACAAAAGAAGCTTTACAATAAAAATCACTAAAAAGTGATCAAATTACCAAAATACCCCTAACATCAAAACATCCCTAGAGCCAATTGTACGCTTAGGAAAATCCTTTCAAACACATAAAACAACAAATCAAAACCAAATAAACCATTTCCAATTTTCAGAAAATTCGATAAAATTATGAAAATACCCCTCATAAAGTTCACAACCATTTTGCACAAAAAATTTCATAAATGACACAAACTAATAACTTAAAATGCAAAAAGTCCTCTCCGAGGGCAAAACGATATTTTTTTATAATTTTAATAATTAAAAATTCTGAAATTAATAATTAAAACATTAATTAATGTAAAGTGAAATCCTAATTAAAATTAAAGTCAATCAAGTAAGACTTAAGTCAAAATCCTAAAATCATGTCAATCAAGTGAGACTTAAGTCAAAACCCTAATCAATCTAATAAGACCAAAGTCAAAACCCTAATAGAATTCTAATTAAACTCTAAAACTATCTAAAATAATTCTAATTAAACATTAACTCTATATAAAATAATTCTAATTAAACACTAACTCTATCTAAAAAGCACCTAAAAAAAATCTATAAATAGGGGTCTCTACAACCAATTTTGTATCCGAGAGAAAATCCTAGAAAAAGTTGGTCAAGAAGCCTCCCCAACCTTTCTAAAACCCAAATTTTGAAGTCCTAACTCCTTACCTAGCATCCATATCCCAACTTTAGCTCAAAAAACATCTAAAAACTCTTCTAAAACACCTTGAAATTCATAAAAAAAAATCAGAAAACTCACAGATCTAAAAAAAAAATACCTCAACTCAGATATCAGAAATTAGATCTGGTGACGGGCAAATAGCAAGGAAATACATACGAATATACTCTCCGCTAGTGCTGAGGGAATCATTGTAATCTGCGAGGTAATTTTCTTTTTATTTTTTATTATTATTATTTATTTTTTGATCTATTGTGCAATGTAATCACTTTGGGGAATAATAAAAATCGACGTTTGCTGAGCGGGGTTGGTGCCTAACACCTTCCAACCCCGTAACGTGATCCATATCTTTTAGAGTTAATGCTCGGTTCTTAGACCGTAATAAGTAGGTGGCGACTCCCAAACCTCAAAAATCAAAAGCAGATCCACTCACCCCATAGATCAAGGGCGCTTTCAGTGACGACTCCGTTGGAGATTATTGAAGATCAAACTTGACAAGCCCCAAGTATGGGAACATTGCCAAATCGACCTAATTTTTTTTCATTTATTTATTTAGTTTGGTTTATTTTATTTGTTTATTTATTTATTTTTATTTTTGTGACTTGATTGTGGATTGTTTATTTGAATTTTGGGTATTGTATTTTTGTTTTTGATCCAATTAAAAGGCACTTTTTGATGACCCTTAACAATGAAAGATTCAAATTGACATATAAATTGAGAATGGAATCATGGTGATTGGGATGAGTGTCATGGATTTTACCTTTTTTTTTAAAATAAAATTTGGATGAAAATTTTTTAGCACGTTACTATGCATGGGTGGCGAGTTTTGAAAATAAATTATTTGTAAGTAATGCACTAAGAAACAAAAAAAAAAAAAAAAAAATTATCTTTTTTAATGTTGTTCATGATAAGGAGATAATTCCAAGAAAAAAAATCAGAAAAAAAGAATTGCAAAAAAAGAAAATTCTATGCGTGGTGTGCCATTAACAGAAAACAATTTTTTTTATTTTCATCTTCTTCTCATATAATTATTTGTGAGTGATACATTAAGAAACAAAAAAAGTGCCTTTTTTAATGTTGTTCGTGATGAAGAGAGAATTCCAAGAAAAAAAATTACAAAAAAAAATCACAAAATAAAATAAAATAAATTTGCGTGGTGTGTTGTTAGCAGAATCTGTTTTTGTTGTTTTCTATCTTCTTCTCCACAAAGAAGAGGACGAAAATCAGCAAACAGAGAGAGATGTTTATCTCTCTCTCTCTCCTCTCTTCGTTCTCTTTCAAAGATTTAACAACCTCCTTCTTCAACGCTATTACCTTTTCTTTCTTCAATTTTGTTTATTTAGAAGTTCATAAAATTTAGAGGAAAGTATTTTTCCTCTCCTAAATTAAAAGCTTAACCATTAATTATTTAAAAAATATCTTAAAACAACCTCTATATTTTATAAAATTAAAACAAAATGTTATTTGCTTAGCCAAAAATAATATTAATATTAATAATAATGAAAACACTTGGTAAATTAGTAAGGAAAGTTTTCTGACTACATCACCTTATGACATCCAAAAACATCATCTGATGCCACATGGTTGTGAAGGACAAAATTATATGAAGTTTGAAAATAAGAATTAAAAGAAAGTTATTTTTACCATTAAACGTAGTTTATGGTTATGTGACAATATTTCTAGTTATGGTATTTTATTTTTGGGGTTGGAAGTGTAACTTATTTTTTTCAATAACGATTAGAATTTTATTAAACATGTTATATATAGGTTGGGTCAAGTATACTTATTTATAAATGGGTTGGGTTTGAGTTTGATAATGAAAACGCCCTCGATCCGCGGGGTGCGCAGATCCGCTTTTGACCCTTGAGGTTTGGGAGTCGCCACCTAGTTATTGTGGTCTAGGAACCAAACTGACTCTAAAATGGATAAAAAGGAACTAATCTACTATAGAGAAATCTGAATACGGAGATCATGTTACGGGGTTGGAAGGTGTTAGGCACCAACCCCGCCCGGCCAATGCCGGTCTATACTTATTCCCAATATAACTACATCGCTAATGATAAAATCTAGATTAAAAAAATAATAAAAAAACCTTACCTTCGATCTGCAAAAGTACTATTCCCTCAGATCTGAAAAATAGTTCCTTGTACCGTACTCCTTGCTTTGTTTTGTTCCCGGATCTGATTTCTGATCTCCGAGGCAAGGTGTCTCCTTCTTGGATGTGGATGCTTTGAATTTGTGGTGGATTTTTTGGGTATTTTTGAAAGGTTTCTAGGTATTTTTTAGGCTAAAATCGGAGTAGGGGTGTTAGGGAAGGAGTTGGGGCTCCAAAATTAGGATTTTGGGGAGGTTGTGGAGGCTTCTTCACCTACTTTTTCTAGGGTTTCTTTTTTGATACGAAAATAGGGTGTGGAGGCTCATATTTATAAAGTTTTTAGAAGCATTAGGGTTTGATTAGGGTTTCAATTTGGGTTTTGACTTAGTCTTTAGGGTTTTAGGGTTTTGACTTTAGTCTTATGAGATTGACTTGATTAGTTTTAGATTAGGGTTTGGATTTAGGGTTTTGACCTTAGTCTTATGAGATTGACTTGATTAGTTTAGATTAGGGTTTTAATTTAGGATTTTGACTTTAGTCTTATGAGATTGACTTTAATTTTGACTTCAGTCTTGCTTGATTGACTTTAATTTTGACTTTAGTCTCACTTGATTGACCTTGACTTCTGTCTTGCTTGATTTACTTTTATTTTGACTTTGGTCTTATTTGATTGACTTTAATATCTTGACTTTAGTCTTGCTTGATTGATTTTAAATTTTTGGAGAACCCCTTTCTATTATATCTTTAATTCTTTGGACCCCCAAATGGAGGGGTCCTTAAAGAAATATCCCACGAACCCTCAACAATTTTGCCTGAGAGTCCAATTAATCGATTTTTTAGGTTCAACTTTTTAAATTAATTTCATTAATGTTTCACTTTAATTATTTAATGTTTTATTTATTAATTTCGAATTTTTTAATTATAAAAATTGTGAAATTACCGTTTTGCCCTCGGAGAGGATTTTTTACGTTTTAAGTCGTTTTTCAATGTTCCAAGATGTTTTGGAATCAATTTTTCGTAAGGAATTCAATGGGAATGTTGGCTTTTGTCATTTATGAAGTTTTTTGTATGAAATGATCGTGAACTTTATGAGGGGTATTTTCGTAATTTTGTCAAATTTTGTGAAAATTGGCGAAGTGGTTTACTTGGTTTCGATTTATTGTTTTATGTGTTTGAGTGGGTTTTCCTAAGCGTAATGCAGGCTCTAGAGTTGTTTTGATGTTAGGGGTATTTTGGTAATTTAGTGATTTTTATCGTGAAGCTTCTTTTTATTGCAAGATGATGATTCTATGTTTCTGGGGTCGTATTTTCTTAGCGTAGCGTGGTTTCTAAGTTTTGTCAGTTCGAGATACCTCATCCGGATTTCTGAAACATATCTGGTAACAAAATGAAGCATTGGAATAGACATCCATCATTGGGAACCTTTGCGATCGGGTCGACGACTTGATTAATCAGGCGGATGCAAAAATGGGGTGTCTACAGAAAAATTTCATAATATCCTTACCTCCACATGACATAAACACAACACAACCTCACCCATCGCCACCCCTAACCGAGGTCCACATTTGAGACATGTGGAATGTCACGTTGGTCCAAATGCACCTCATCCCTCTTGATTTGTGGTCAAGATCAGGTTTGAAAAAGCAAAATCCTGAAACAAACACATTTTTGAGCTTGAGTTTGAAAATGGACAGCTGATGAACTCCAAGATTTAAAATTTAAATCTAATAATGAAAAAATCATTTTTTTTCAATTTGATTTTTTTGGAAATTCATAAAATTTCATGTTCTACATACACAGGGCACCTGATGGTAGTTTTTGGTGTCACATTGGCATGTGTTCCATAGAGATGGATGGACCTTTGGTCCATATATATATACAGACACCGTTCAAGGGACAAAAGGTTTCGGAAATATGGGGTTAGAAGTTTCATAATGGGCTTTTTTTTTTTTTTTGTAAGGTTGATTGCAATAGTGAGGAGATCATCTTCACAAAATCAACCCATTTTGAAACTTCTAACCCCATCGAAAGTAGTTTACAAGTAATTCATAGTCCATAATTCTTCACCTTGTAAAATTGGAGTTACAAGTTTCAAAATGGGTTGATTTTTTTGTGAAAACGATCTCCTCACCGAAAAGGTCATCCTAACAAAAAATCAACTCATTCTAAAACTTCTAACCTATAAAATTGTGAACCGCCGATTTTTTTACCGTTATTTGTAAATCACTTTTGATGGGGTTAGAAGTTTTAGATTGGACTAATTTTTTTTTTCAGATGATTTCTTCACCATAGAGATCCTCCTCACAAAAAAAATAGCCCAATTCATAACTTTTAAAGTTGTGATAATATGACGCCCCTCTCTGACATGCGCCCCCATCACAAAATCATAGGTCATTTGTCTCAGGATATACTAGACAAAGATTTATGGTTATGCGTATCCCGAAGCAAATGATCCACAATTTTGTGAGGAGAGCGTATGGGGACATATGTCAAAGACGGGTGTTAGAAAATCATTACACACACATACACATATAAGGGAGTGATCAAGGGACATAAGTAAAAACATATACAAAAAAATGTATTTTTCTAGAAGTTTTTGATTGCGTTGATTCTTTATGATGATGATCTCTATGTGAGAAAATCATCCTCACAAAATATCAGCCCAATCTGAAACTTCTAAATCCATCAAAAGTGATTTACAAATTATTGGTAAAAATTTGATGATCCACATTCTAAATAACTTTTGATGGGGTTAGAAGATTCGGATTGGGCTGATTTTTTTGTGAGGATTATCTATAGGGGAGTAATCAAGGGACATAAGTAAAAACATATATAAAAACAAACATTTTTCAAAATATGGGATAGAAGTTTTGGATTGAGCTGAATTTTTGCAATGATGGCCTCTATGATAAGAAGATGAGAAATAATCCTCACAAAAAATCAGCCCAATCTGAAACTTTTAAATCCATCAAAAGTGGTTTACAAATTACTGATAAAAATTCGACAATCCACATTCTAAATCACTTTTGATGGGGTTAGAAGGTTCAGATTGAGCTGATTTTTTGTGAGAATGCAAAAAAATCAACTCAATCTAAAACTTCTAACCCATGTTTTGAAAATGTTTGTTTTTATATATGTTTTTACTTATGTCCCTTGAGCATTCCCCTATATGTGTATATGTGTGTGTGTAATGATTTTCTGACATCCCTCTTTGACATATGTCCTGATGAGTAGGTTTTATACCTATAAATTAACCACTTTTAAATATAATATTTTGTTAATTTTAGAGTCTTTTAGTTGTTTTTAGTTAAGTTTAGTTTATTTTATACTTTTTAGGTGATTCTATGTTTTTATTTGATTTTTATTCTTATTTTGCAGTTTAGGAACAATATGGAACATTGGGATGTTTGCATATGTTTAGGAGAAATTCTAGATCCAACTTAGTTCTCTCTTGGAAGAAGGAAGCTAAGCATATAAGCTAAGAGAAAGTCTTCAAGCCGCAGCTTGATAGAAAATGAGGTCGCGGTGGGAATTCAAGAATTGCACAAGAGAAATATGAAAATACAAGCCGCGGCATGATATATTGGGAGGCCATGGCCTGCTTACGTTTCCAGATTTACACGTTAATTTTTGGGGCCAAATTAGAAACGGATTTTGGGACTCTTAAACCCTAATAACTCCGTACCTATAAATAGGAAAGTTTAACCCTTATTCTAGAACAAAAGTTTTTGAATTTTTATTGGAGGCACAAGATCGAAAAGGAGGACGAGAGTTGGAGATTCGATTTTTGAATTTTATCTTTCTGAACTTTATCTCTTCTTTAGATATTTGTAATCTTTAAGAATGGCTGAATACTTTTGTGATTTTCTTTTCTTTTCAATGAAGAACTAATTTCTATTCTAGGGTTATAATGGAATCCATTCATGATATTTGATTAGTTTTCTTTCTTTCTTCTATGATCCCACATGTGATTGTTTATTCTATCCAATGTTTAATGCGAATTGATTAACTGATCATTGATTGAATTGATTTGGTGAACCTTAATAATATCGGCAGAGTTATTTTGTATTAATGACCTAGATAGATTAACATATGCTAATTTGAGATAGGAATATACTCAGGTTGCATGTGCATTCCTTATGAGAACTTATTCTTAATGAATTTTTCTTGATTTAATTCTCATAGGCATATAGGGAGTTAGTCTAAAAGGGTATTTTTACATGACTATCGGAAGAGGCTTGTAGAGAATTTAGTGTTCTTGGATGACAATCATAGTAGATTAATTTATCATAGAGGGAAGAAGAATTTAATCAAGTGGATTGTTTGGGGGAAATTATAAACCTAGATTTCATCACTCATTGATTTTAAACTTCAAATTTATTATTTACATTATTTTCTTGTTTAGTTTTAAATCCTATTTTTACTTTTGTTTGGATAAAATTAGATTGAGATAAATTGGTAATTAGCAATAGATTGGTATTTAGTCTGTGTGGGAACGATACTTTCTTATCACTTTATTACTTGTTTCGATACGTATATTTGCGTGCGTAAAATTAGACAACAAATTTTTAGCACCGCTGCCGGGGACTAATTTATTAATCTTTTTGTTAATATTAATTCAATCATATTTGATTTTAGACCAAAAAAAAAAAAAATTTGTAGGTATTTGGCTAGTGTATGCGTAGTACGGGAAATTCGGAGCTTGTTCCTTTCGATCTTGAGATTGTGAAAACTTGTCGAAGAAATAGAAAGAATAAGTGAGAAGCTTCTCAACACCATACAATGGCCGACCAAACTAATGGTAATGAAGGTCCTAAGTCTATGCAGGACTATGTTGTTCCATTGGTGGATGGGATTCACACTAATATTCGTCATCCAACGATACAAGCCAACAATTTTGAACTCAAGCCGGCTACTATTCAGATGATACAAGCATTTCAGTTTGGGGGTTCACATGTCGAAGATCCCAATGCACATTTAGCTAATTTTCTAGAGATATGTGCTACTTTCAAGTATAACGGTGTTGATGATGATGCCATCCGGTTGCGACTATTTCCGTTCTCATTGAGGGACATGGCGAAGAATTGGTTGAACTCATTACCAAGAGAGTCTATCACCACTTGGGATGACTTGGTGAAAAAGTTCCTCGCTAAATATTTTCCACCGTCAAAAACTGCAAAGTTGAGGAATGATATCACTACTTTCGTGCAGTTGGACAGTGAATCTCTTTATGAAGCCTGGGAGAGGTACAAAGATTTACTTCGAAAATGTCCTCATCATGCTCTACCGGAATGGTTGATCATCCAAATTTTTTACAATGGGTTAGTTGGATCTATTAGAACTATTGTTGATGCTGTAGCAAGTGGATCTCTTATGGCAAAGACATTTGAGGATGGGTATAATTTATTGGAAGAGATGGCCTCGAACAACTTCCAACACCATACAGAGAGGATGAATCCAAGAAAAATAGCAGGAGTGCATGAATTAGATGTTCTTACTGCTTTAACATCTCAAGTGGCATCGTTATCTAAGAAATTTGATTCATTTGGAGTTCATGCCATTCAAACTCTTACCATTACATGCAAGGTTTGTGGAGACAATCATTCAGGAGATATGTACCCTGATAATCCAGAGTCTCTCAATTTTGTTGGTAGTAGGCAGAATAACCCATATTCTAACTATTACAATCCGAGCTGGAAAAATCATCTGAATTTCTCATGGAGTAACAATAATCAAGTTGAGGCCTCTTCATCTACAAAGCCCATGTTTCAATCGAGTTATCATCCTCAAGCTCCCCTTAGAGAAAAGAAGCCTTCTTTGGAAGATCTAATGCATCAGATGGGAACCAACACTAATCAATTCATGACAAATACTAATCAGTTCATGACAGAGACTAGAACTCAACTCCAAAGCCAAGCTACTTCTATTCGAAATATAGAAATTCAGTTGGGTCAGCTGGCTTCAACAATTAATAACCGTCCACAAGGAACCTTGCCTAGCAATACAGAGACTAATCCGAAAAGAGATGGTAAGGAACACTGCAAGGCTATCACATTGAGGAATGGAAAAGAACTGAATGATGTTGTCAAGGAACCAAAAGAACCAAATGTTTTAGTGGCAGAAGAAACAGTTTCTAAAGAGAAGGGTGAACAAGAGAAAGAAGCTACAAACCAGGAGCATAAAAAATTGGGCTTAGAAAATATTACTCCCTACAACTCACCCCCACCATTTCCTCAACGTTTCAAGAAACAAAAACATGACGAGCAGTTTGCAAAGTTTTTGAATGTATTCAAGAAATTGCGTATTAATATCCTATTCGCTGAAGCTCTGGAGCAAATGCCAAGTTATGCCAAGTTTTTGAAATATATCTTGACTAAAAAGAGACGATTGAGTGAATTTGAAACAGTGGGTTTGACTGAAGAGTGCAATGCTATCATTCAAAAGAAACTTCCAACAAAGCTTAAGGATCCAGGGAGCGTTACTATACCGTGCACAATAGGCAACCAATTCTCTAGTAGAGTTTTGTGTGATTTGGGGGCTAGTATTAATCTAATGCCATTGTCTATATTTCAAAAATTGGGATTGGGAGAAGCATGGCCTACTACTGTGACACTCCAGTTAGCGGATAAATCACTAAAATATCCAAGGGAAAAAATTGAAGATGTACTTGTTAAGGTTGACAAATTTATATTCCCTGTGGATTTTATTGTTCTTGATATGGAGGAAGATAAGGATGTTCCAATCATTCTTGGCAGACCATTCTTAGCCACAGGCAGAACTCTTATTGATGTGCAAAAAGGGGAGCTTACTATGAGAGTTCTAGATCAAGAGGTGAAATATAATGTTTTCAAAGCTATGAAGTTCCCCACTGAAGAGCCTGAAGATTGTTATAGAATTGATGTAGTAGACACATGTGTTCGACATAATCATGAAGAAACACCCCCATTTGACCAGCATTAAATAGCAATAATTAATGCATACAATGAGGATAGTTTAGAGTTGGTGAATTACTTGGAGGCTACGCCAAAATTCACTCGTTCTAAGCCAAAGTTTGAATTGTTAGACATGCCATCATTGGGTTCTCATTCGAAGCCTTCAATTCAAGAACCGCCATCACTAGAACTCAAGCCTCTTCCTAGTCATTTGAGGTATGCTTTCCTTGGTGAATCATCCTCTTTGCCGGTTATTATTTCTGCCTCTCTTGAGCCTGAACAAGAAGATAAGTTATTAAGGGTGTTGCGAGAGTATAAGAAAACGTTGGGATGGTCCATAACAGATATTAAGGAGATTAGTCATTCTATTTGCATGCACAAATTTCTTATGGAGGATGATCATAAGCCCTCTATTGAACACCAACGTCAGCTTAACCCAATTATGAAAGAAGTAGTGAAAAAGGAGATTCTCAAGTGGCTTGATGCAGGCATAATTTATCCTATTTCTGATAGCTCATGGGTGAAATCGCCTCGACCCGTTTTCCACCAAATTGTGAATAAGGGTCCGATTGGTAAATGGGAGATAAGGAGTCGCCACCTAGTTTAGGTCTAGGAACCAAAATAACTCCAAAATAGATCGGGTCGGTCCACGGATCAGAGAAATGGGTAAGGGGTCAAATTACGGGTTTCGGAAGGCATCGAACCCACCCGATCGAGATGATCGGTCTCTACTACGATCCAAACTATCCTACAGTCCACAGATAGAAACTAAAGTCAAGATTATGGTCCAATCATCATCACCATCACCATCAAATTATATCAAATGTGATAAACGAATCCCAAGGCCAATACTCCCCAAATATCATATGATTCTCGAATTCCGCACAAAAATGAAAATATTTGAAAAGGCCTAAATTCTAGATCATGCTTCAAGGCTCACATGGCAAGATATTCCTATTACAAATCCAAATGTACCAATATTTTTTGAATAGACTAAAATAAGAATTTATAAAAAATTTCTAAATTAGAAAATCGTGAACATGAAATTTCTAATTTGGTAACTCATAGAATATCTAAATTTAAAATTTAAAATTTCCTAAATTGGGAATTTATGAAAATATGAGAATTTCCCAAATTAGAAATAAACTTCCCAAAATAGGAATTTCCAAATATGATGAGTTCCCAATTAAAATTTTATAAAAAGATTTCCAAGTTAGAGAATTGTCAATATTGGTTTTCCCAAATTAGTAAGCTATGATCTTTTCAATAACCCATTTTTTTCACATGCACACAAATCAGCGAGTTGACTCGTTGACATTGTTTTGAAACATAAGATATGTTTTCCCTTCCCAATGTCCACCAAAATCAGTGAGTCAACTCACATGTCCATTTCATCAAAAAAAAAAATCCAATTTTGAAATTCCTATGCACACCAAAAATCAGTGAATTGGCTCCCATGTCAATTTTATCAGAAAAAAAATCGATTTCCATTTCCTATGCACACATGCAAATCGGTGAGTTAACTCAATGTCCATTTTGTTGATAAATTAATTTTGAAATTCCAATGTACATAGAAATCAGCGAGTTAACTCACGTGGCAATATTATTAAAAAGAAAATTGATTTTAAACTCATATGTGCATACAAATCAGTGAGTTAACTCACATGGCAGCTTTACCAAAAATCAATTTTAAACCTCATGTGTGCAAAAATCAGTGAGTTGACTCACATGTACATTTTAAAAGAAATCGATTTTAATGCTCCTCATGCACATACCAATCAGCGAGTTGACTCATACATTAATTCTGTTAAAAAACCAATTTTGAAATTTCGATGTACACACAAATCAGCGAGTTAACTCGATGCTCATTTCATAAAAAAATATGATTTTAAACCTCCAATGTGCACAAAAAATCAGTGACTTGATTCATATGCATATTATTTAAAAAAAATCGATTTTAAAAATCCCATGTGCACAAAAGGTCAGCGAGTCGACTCACGTGCTTATTATTCAAAAATTGATATTAAACTTCTATGCACACCAATAAAAAACAGCAAGTCGATTTAATAATAAATAAAAAAACTATGAAATTGTGAATAAATAGAAAACTTGCCTTCAATCGAATAACGTTGGATGTTGGGATCCCTTTAAAAGCCTCGAAATACCGTGAGACGCCAAAGAATACAAGAATAGGCTGAGATGATGGCTGCTATTAAAAATTGATTTTTCTTCTTCTTCTTTTTTATTCCTTTTTCTTGTCTGCTGTCCAGAGAATAGAGAGCGTTCAGGGATGTAGGCGTGCGAGAGAGGCTGTGATAGAACGAGGATGGTAGCGTTGCCACTAAAAGGACTGTAATAGCTATGGGTGGTGGCTGAATGTGAGAGGGAGTCTATGAATGGTAGTTGGACGAGAGAGAAAGGATGTGAGTGATGGCTGAATACGAGAGAGAAGCCATGATAAGATGCTGCACGTGAGAGAGAGACCGTGAGCAATGATGGCCACATTGCCACTGGAAGGGCTGTGATGTTTGAATGGGACAGAGAATTTGTGAGTAAAACGTGAGAACATGAGGGTAGAGAAGTAACCGGGCGGTGGCTGTTGCAAGAAGGTGAGCACTGCTGTAAGGAGGCGTCAAAGAGGGAAGGAGGAAGTTGATGAGTTGCTCCCTTTTTCTGAAAAAAAAAGTTCTGGAGAGAGAGACGTTGTTGCTGTTTTTTATGGAAAGAGAGGGTGTTGCTGCAGGGACGTGAGGATGAAGAAGGGATGGAATGAAGGTTGGGTGTTAATGAGGATCATGAAGATGACTGTCAAGGTGGGTGATGGAGAGAACAAGGGAGAACAATGGTTGGCTGCTGTAATGGGACTGAAGAGGACGATGGGCTGTTGTAATCTGAGAAGGAGGTAGGTTCCTTCCACTTTTACACCTCTTCTATGCTTTCCTTCTTCCTACTTCTTTCTTTTTTGGTTCTTTTTTATTGCTATCCTATGAGAGTTACATGAGAGAAGACTGAAAGAAAGTAGCTCTTTCTGTCCAAAACGTTAGACCTCTTTTGTGTTGTCCCTCCAGAATATCAGCCTCTTTTTCCTATCAACAGGAAAACCCAAAAAAAAAACCTCCTCTTCTTGATAGTACGCATCCTCTATATAGAGAAAATGTTTCCATTTTTTGATCCTCTATTTTTCTCTTTCTTTTATTTGTTTCTTTTTTTTGTATTGATTTTATTTTTCATTCTTGCTAACTTTGTCAACCGAACCTAGGAAAGTAGAGATTTTACTTCTAATTTTTTTTGTTTCTTAGAGGAGGTGATCCCACGCATCGCATAGGTTTTTAGTTTAAGTTTATCGGTTGGGTTGATTTGTTGGCTAATTTGTTTTAATTTCAATTTGAAAGTTGATTGGTTGATTTGGATTTTAATTTCAAGTTGATTGGTTGATTTAATTTGAATGTTGATTAGTCAATTTTATTTTTGGTTGGTTGCTCGCTTTTAATTTACATGTTGATTGGTCAATTAGAGTTTGATTTAAATATTATCGATTGCTTGGATTTTTATTTAAACATTGATGGGTTGATTAAATTTTGGTTTAAAGTTTTCAAATTAATTGTTTAAATTTTGTATCGGATTTTAATTGTTTAATTTTGAATTAAATTTTAAGTTTTAATTTTTTTTTTTTTTAATTAGATTTTAATTGTTCAATTTTAATTTTTCATTTTTTAATTTTCAATTAGATTTTAATTGTTTAATTTTGAATTAAATTTTAAGTTTTAATTTTTTAATTTTGAATTAGATTTTAATTGTTTAATTTTGAATTAAATTTTAAGTTTTAATTGTTTATTTTTTAGTTTGATTTTAATTTTTCTTATATTTTCCCAAGGATCGAGATCTCTAAGTTGATTTTAAAGGTCGAGGGGTATTTCAGTCATTTTTATGACTTTTCATAAATTTCTTTGTTTTCGTCGATTTGGGTCTCGTTAGACTCGAAATCATGCTCTGAGTGTAATGGAAGTATTTTCGAAGTCTTTCGGAGGTCCGAAATTTATGAGGGGTATTTTTGTCATTTTTTCGATTTTTGTCCATTTGGATGAATTTTGGAATGAAGTTTCTTTTAATTGCAACGTGATTATTTCTAAATCTCAAGGTTATGTTTTCCTAGTATAGCGAGGTCTCTAAGTTGTCCAAATGTGTAGCGAGTCTAAATGTACGTACTTGCTAAGTCAAGTGTAAATTGTAGCGATCCTAAGCGTGCGTAATTCTATGTCGCGTGGCAAGGAGGAAGAAAGGAATAAAATTAGAAGAAAAAGAGAATTCAAAGTATGCTTCTCTCAAGCTTTCGAGTTTTTTTTGCTCATCATTAGGAATCCACAGCAACTGGGTGATAGATCGCCAAGTCAGACGGATGCAAAAAATGGGGTGTCTACAATGGGTTAGTCCGGTGCAATGTATACCGAAGAAGGGAGGAATGACTGTTGTGACGAACGATAATAATGAGCTTATCCCAACAAGGACAATAACTGGGTGGCGTGTTTGTATGGATTATCGGAAGTTAAATAAAGCTACTCGGAAAGACCATTTTTCCTTGACGTTCATTGATCAGATGCTTGATAGACTAGCGGGGCACTCCTATTATTGTTTCTTGGATGGATATTCAAGATACAATCAGATTGCTATAGCACCAGAAGATCAAGAGAAGACAACGTTCACCTGTCCTTACGAATTTTTTGCATTTCGAAGGATGCCTTCCGGACTGTGCAATGCACCGGCAACATTTCAAAGGTGTATGGTGGCAATTTTTTCTGACATGGTGGAGCATTTTATAGAGGTATTTATGGATGACTTCTCGGTATTTGGTAATTCTTTTGATATTTGCTTGGATAACTTGGCATTAGTTCTCAAAAGATGTGAAGAAACGAATTTTGTGTTGAATTGAGAGAAATGCCATTTCATGGTGCAAAAAGGAATTGTTCTCGGCCATCGAGTATCAATTAAGGGAATTGAGGTAGATAGAGCAAAGACTGAGACTATTGAGAAACTACCACCGCCATCTTCCGTCAAGGGTATTTAAAGTTTTCTTGGGCACGCTGGATTCTACCGGCGTTTTATTAAGGATTTCTCGAAGATCTCTAAATCGCTTTGTAGTTTGTTAGAAAAAGAAGTAATTCTCAAATTTGATGAACAGTATCTTAAGGCATTTCAGATCTTGAAATCTAGATTCGTGTCAGCACCCATCATTGTTGCCCCAGATTGGAATCTCCCGTTTGAGCTTATGTGTGATGCTAGCGATTTTGCTGTTGGCACGGTTCTAGGCCAACGAAAAAATCGAATTTTTCATACTATATATTATGCTAGCAAGACATTAAATGATGCACAGTTGAATTATACCACCACTGAGAAGGAGCTGCTAGCAGTTGTGTTTGCATTTGATAAGTTTCGTGCATATCTCATCGGGACAAAGGTAATTGTTTTTACTGATCATGTCGTTATCAAGTATTTAATTACCAAGAAAGATGCAAAACCTTGACTTATCCGGTGGGTGCTCTTGTTACAAGAGTTTGACTTAGAGATTCGGGACAAAAAGGGGACTGAAAACCAAGTGGCGGACCATCTCTCAAGATTAGAAAATGGGGGAAAAGTTAATGATGAGACTATGATCAATGAGTCCTTCCCAGATGAACAATTATTTGCTTGTAACCAAAAGAACTTGCCTTGGTATGCAGATTATGTGAACTTCATCGTTAGCAAAGTGTTTCCTCCTGAGATAAGCTCTCAACAAAAGAAAATTTTTTTGCATGATGTCAAGTATTATGTTTGGGACAAGCCTTTCTTGTTCAAGCGATGTGCAGATCAGATTATAAGGAGGTGTGTTCCTAAAGAAGAAATTGAAGACATACTTCGACATTGTCATTCGTCTGAATATGGAGGGCATTTTGGGGGAGAGAGAACCGCAGCAAGGTGCTACAATCAGGTTTCTATTGGCCTATACTATTTAAAGATGCGCATTTCTTTGTCTCAAGGTGTGATCGATGCCAAAGGGTTGGTAATATTTCAAAGAGACATGAGATGCCACTCAATAACATTCTGGAGGTGGAGATCTTTGATGTGTGGGGAATTGATTTTATGGGCCCCTTCATCTCTTCCTATAATAATCTCTAAATTCTAGTGGCAGTCGATTATGTCTCAAAATGGGTGGAAGCGATTGCATTGCCCACGAATGATGCTAAGGTGGTGTTGAATTTTTTGAGGAAGAACATCTTTACCCGTTATGGCACTCCTCGAGCAATAATCAGTGATGAAGGCACTCACTTCTACAATAAATATTTTGAAGCCCTTCTAACTAGATATGGGGTAACTCATAAGATCGCTACGGCCTACCATCCGCAAACTAATGGTCAAGTAGAGATTTCGAATAGGGAAATTAAGCGGATTCTAGAGAAGACTGTGAACCCATCTCGCAAGGATTGGTCCAAACGATTAGACGACACATTATGGGCTTATCGGACCGCCTACAAAACACAAATTAGAATGTCACCTTACCGATTGGTTTTTGGCAAGGCATGTCATCTCCCAGTCGAACTAGAACACAAGGCATTTTGGGCAATAAAGAACTTGAATTTTGATTTAAGAGCCGTAGGTGAAAAACGTCTTCTTCAACTCAATGAGATGGATAAGTTCCGTCTCCAAGCCTACGAGAATGCCAAATTGTACAAAGAGCAAATCAAAAGATGGCATGACAAGAAGATATTGGAGAGACATTTTGAGCTCGGACAACATGTCCTCTTATTCAATTCTCGTTTGAAACTTTTTTCGGGTAAGCTCAAATCAAGATGGTCGGGGCCATTTATTGTTATTAAAACATATCCACACGGAGCCGTTGAAGTTCAAAATGAAATCACGAAGAACATCTTCAAGGTGAATGGGTAGCGTCTTAAACATTACTGGGGTGGTGAAATTGATCGTCAGAAATCCACCATCACTCTAGTAGATCCGGAGTGACTTCAGACAAAGTCAGGCTGATGACTTTAAAACAAACGCTTCTTGGGAGGCAACCCAAGTGCTCTAAACTCTCTCTTCGTTTATGTTAATTTTCATTATTCTTCGTTATTTTTTTTTATTTCAAAAAAAAAAAAAAAATTATTAGTTTGCTTTTATCATAGTTTTTACAAATTTTCTTAATTTCATTTAATTATGTTTTGAATAAAACATGTTGGGAGTCTCTAAGCAATTCAAGGGCATTAGCAACATGGCACCAGCCATTGGCAACACAGATTTTAAGAGCCGAAACCTTTCCTCAATCTCAATTGCAACATCTAAAGCAAACAGCAGTTCTGGTATGACAGTTGGAAGGAGCCATGGCTTAACTCTTCTCAAGCCAAGGCATTAGTCCATGACAGAACTGATCAGAAATATTAAAATGAAGGGGCCATGGCTTAACTCTTCTCAGGCCAAGGCATTAGTCCGTGATAGAACTGATCAGAAATATTAAAATGCGGGCCTAGCATGATACTCTAACAAGCCTCGGCCCAAACTCGTACCTACTTAGAAAAGGGTTACACTTGCCCTACTATTTCTATTGTTACACAATTTCACAACCAACAATCTCTTCGTGCCTCAACGATAAAAAACTCTTCATCTCTTTCCCTTTTTTCCAGCATTATTTTCATATCTCCCTCTCAATATCCAAGGGTGGCGAAAGAGAGATCAAATCCGTGACCATGATTTCACTAAATTTCAACGGATATTTTGAGTAGTTTCTTTGCTGATTTGACCAAATCAAGTGAAACACCATCAGGTTTTGTCTGTAAGTCTTACATTCAATTAACCTATGTTGCATATTGTGAATAAATATTTGATTATTTGGATTAAAAATTTTGAGTTTATTACACTTGTGGTTGTTTGGGAGTGTTTGATGGATTTAATTGGTGATTGATGTTGAGTGATTGATGTTGGAATGGGTGTGTGGAGTGTTTGATTAGTGGAGTACTATGTGCTGCAATATGTACGATCTTTTGTGACAGTAGCTAGTATTACTAAATTTTGGGGAGATTATTAAATTTTTGTGCACACCAGGTGTTTGTGAAAAGTTCAATAACAATGAGAGGTTGGGAAGGTTAAGTTGTTGAAAATTTTGGGGGTTGTTTGATATACATGGTGCTTGCTGGATATAACCAAGTGCAACTGCGATACTTGTCATTTCGACTGTTGGTGATTGGGTTACGATTAGTTGTTGTTGGAGTCGTGATTTTTAACCACCGGTTGTGAAAAGTAACAGAACACGAACTTCAACATTTCATCACTACTGCGAGGACTGAATGACAATAGCAATAAAGATGGCTTAGATGATGCTGATGACTCCTAACCGCCAATAAATATTTCAGGGAAGTTCTTTCACCTATCTTTGATTTTAATTGATTACATTGAGGACAATGCAATAATTAAGTTTGGGGGTGTGAGTAGTATTTTTGTGAAAAATTTTCTTTGATTTTTGTGTTTGCTTTCATGTGTTTAAGTTAGGCTTTGGTGTGTTTAAGTTAGTATTTAAATAATATATATATATATATATATATATATATCTATATATATATATCTATATATATATATATATATATATATAATATATATATATTTATGATGATTTTTGCCTAATAATCTGCAGCCAACGATAATGATTTTGATTGAGTATAGACATGGTTCTTGGAAAATGATCTAGCTTGAACTTATCTATGTGCTTAACTCTGATGAAATTCAATCTTGTTTTGAACTCGTTTATATTGAGCTTATAATCTTGATGCACTTGGTTGTTTGATACACTTGGAGAATGTTTATACTTTTGAGAGTTATCCATGATCTCAATGAACTTTAGAACTTATTTGATTGTTACTCGAGGCGAAATCCTAAATTGCACTTGATTAGGGACATGATTTAGGCCATTCTTGGATCGATTGAGCCTTTTAAGCTTACCTATGTTGATTTTATCACTAGTCTTCCCCATTGAGCCGTGTTTCTCACTTTCTTTGGCACCCACAATTTTAACCAAGCCTTTTTATCTATTTTTTCCAAAATTTGACCCATCACCTCTTAGGCATATTGATTGTTACTAGATAATTTTAAGCTATGCAAACAATGGTTGAAGGTGAAGTTTTATGAATGTGGATGGCAAAGTTTCAAGAATATTTAGTTAAGGGTTCGGAAGTACTTATATTGAAAGAAAAAAAAATTCTTATTACTACATCCCTTCTTGTAAAAGAATGCATTAAATCAAATAAGTTTGAGGGTGCAGTGGGCTATAAAAAAAAAAGAAGTATGAAAAAAAAAAATTGGTGAATAAAAGGTTGTCAAGGGAATGTAGTGAAACAAGATTGAGAATGCGGAGTGACTTGATGTTGAAATGTAAGTTTGCGCTCTGTCAGAATCCTAAGAGATTGATGTGTTTAAGGGGTGATCTAAGCCACAAAATTTCCTTTTATCCTACCTTTAACCTAGTTACACAATACAAGCTGAATAAAAGTCCTATTGATTCTTGATTGAGTGACAACCTACATTAGTGGAGAATAACATGAAAAGTAAGCCTATGGAGTTCATCAATGTCAATATCTAGAGACCATCTATGTTTACTCTTGATTACATAAATTGATTTGAGTTGAAAACTAATTAAGTGATAAAGGGTTGTTTGCACATATGTGGATAGTTCAAGGTGAGGTTGAATGACATTTGGGTCGAAAATCTGGACTGTTTCAATTTCTAAAGTTTTTTGAGAATTGTGAAATTTGCATAATCTTTGAGACAAGTGTAGAGAATCAAGCTAGTATCATCACTTTTATTTTTATTTGTGTTTTAAATTTCTTTACCTTAATTAGGTTTTTCTTTATTTTTGTTTTGCTCGAGGACAAGCAAAATGTGAAGTTTGAGGGTATTTGATGAATAGGTTTTATACCTATGAATTAACCACTTTTAGATATAATATTTTGTTAATTTTAGAGTCATTTAGTTGTTTTTAGTTAAGTTTAATTTATTTTATACTTTTAGGTGATTCTATGTTTTTATTTGAATTTTATGCTTATTTTGCAGTTTAGGAACAATATGGAACATTGGGATGTTTGCATATGTTTAGGATAAATTCTGGATCTAACTTAGTTCTCTCTTGGAAGAAGGAAACTAAGCATACAAGCTAAGAGAAAGTCTTCAAGCCGCAACTTGACAAAAAACGAGGTCGCGGCGAGAATTCAAGAATTGCACAATAGAAATATGAAAATACAAGCCGCGGCATGATATATTGGGAGGCCATGGCCTACTTACGTTTCCAGATTTACACGTTAATTTTTGGGGCCGAATTAGAGAAGGATTTTGGGACTCTTAAACCCTAATGACTCCATACCTATAAATACGAAAGTTTAACCCTTATTCTAGAACAGAAGTTTTTGGGTTTTTATTGGAGGCACAAGATCGAGAAGGAGGACGAGAGCTAGAGATTCGACTTTTCAGTTTTATCATTCTGAACTTTATCTCTTCTCTAGATATTTGTAATCTCTAAGAATGGCTGAATACTTTTGTGATTTTATTTTCTTTTCAATGAAGAACTAATTTCTATTCTAGGGTTATAATAGACATATTCATGATATTTGATTAGTTTTCTTTCTTTCTTCTATGATCCCACATGTG
Source organism: Akebia trifoliata (assembly GCF_017979445.1). Lineage (NCBI taxonomy): Eukaryota > Viridiplantae > Streptophyta > Magnoliopsida > Ranunculales > Lardizabalaceae > Akebia > Akebia trifoliata. Next base: position 3,709,756 of record NC_141375.1, on the reverse strand, counting down.
ATTGTTTATTCTATCCAATGTTTAATACGATTTAATTAACTGATAATTGATTGAATTGATTTGGTGAACCTTAATAATATCGGTAGAGTTATTTTGTGTTCATGACCTAGATAGATTAACATATGCTAATTTGAGATAGGAATATACTCAGGTTGCATGTGCATTCCTTATGAGAACTTATTCTTAATGAATTTTTCTTAATTTAATTCTCATAGACATCTAGGGAGTTAGTCTAGAAGGGTATTTTTACATGACCATCGGAAAAGGCTTGTAGAGAATTTAGTGTTCTTAGATGACAATCATAGTGGATTAATTTATCATAGAGGGAAGAAGAATTTAATCAATTGGATTGTTTGGGAGAAATTATAAACCTAGATTTCATCTCTCAGTGATTTTAAACTTCAAATTTATTATTTGCATTATTTTCTTGTTTAGTTTTAAGTCCTATTTTTACTTTTGTTTTGATAAAATTAGATTGAGATAAATTGGTAATTAGCAATAGATTGGTATTTAGTCTCTGTGGGAACAATACTTTCTTATCACTTTATTACTTGTTTCAATACGTATACTTACATGCGTAAAATTAAACAACATGTCCCCATACGCTCTCCTCACAAAATTGTGGATCATTTGCTTCGGGATACGCATAATCATAAATCTTTGTCTAGTATATCCTGAGACAAAAGACCTATGATTTTGCGATGGGGGCGCATGTCAGAGAGGGGCGTCATATTATCACGACTCTATATGTGTATATATATATATATATGGGTCGGGTTCCTACGACCCTTATTACAACTCACATTGCGACACCGTGTTTTGTCTCATATGGGAAAAAAGGTTTGGAATGGGCTGATTTTTTGTGAGGATGATCTCTATGGTGAGGAGATCATCCTTGCAAAAAATCAGCTCATTATGAAACTTCTAGCCCCATGTTTACAAGTTGAAAATTGTTAGACCGTCCAATTTTTGTAAATCACTTTTGATGGGGTTAGAAGTTTTGGAATGGGATGATTTTTTGCAAGGATGATCCCCTCATCACAGAGATCATCTTCACAAAAAATCAGCCCATTCCAAATCTTTTGCTCATATAAGACAAAAACGGTGTCGCAATGTGAGTCGTAATAAGGGTCGTAGGAACCCGACCCTATATATATATATAATATATATATATAATATATATACACACGCATGAATTTTCTCGCAGGACTACTGTCCCAAACCCCCTGATGTGTTGTCGGGTATCTTGGCCGGATCCTTTTCTTTGTTCTTCAGGTAGAGTCCTACGCTATGATAACTTCTAAATTAACACTTTTGAAGTCCAAGTCTAACTTAGGAGTAATAGACATCTCACAACAAGGAGCGTTAAATTAATAGAACTTGTATTTTATTCCTTAATTAGAATGTGATTTGAGATAGTAAAAGTGGATATGAACACTTACAATAACAATTTGTGACCCAAAACAAAATTGAATGGTAAATAAGATTCATTAAACATATCACAAATTTTTAAGATAAAACTTCAATGATGATGATGGTCATGATGTTTAATATGTTCTAGAGGATTATTGGCCTCTCTTCTCAAATATAATAAACATGGAGAGCTGAAACCAACGGTTAAGGTACTGTCAAGTGATGATAAATGGGTAGAATTATTTAGAGAAATCAACATTTATGAACAATGAATGGATTCCTAGTATGTAAGGGCCTGATTGATTCAGCTGCCAGAATCTGCTGTCAGCTTCTACTATTAGAATCTGCTGTTAGAATCTGAAACACTGAAAAGTTTGCTTGATAGAACTTTCTAAAAGTATTGTGCTACCAGAATCTGGTAATTACTGCTTGATACAGCTTCAAGAATTTGCTGTATTAGGGTAAAATGACCAAAATACCCTTAAGGTTGATAATGCACCCAGAATACATTAAAAATTACCAGAATACCCCTATAATTATATAATTACACTAAATATATATAAATATAATAAAATTATATAAAAATTAAAATAACTATTATTTTTAGGCACTTCAAAAAGCCTATTCATTCTATGATTCAACAAGTTGGAGTCTCGTTTCTCGGACTCGAACTTAGGTTTGTAGGCACTTCAAAAAGCCTATTCATTCTATGATTCAACAAGTTGGAGTCTCGTTTCTCGGACTCGAACTTAGGTTTATAGGCACTTCAACAAGCCCATTCATTCTATGATTCAAAAAAGTTGGAGTCTCGTTTCTCGGACTCGAACTTACTAAGCCACGTTTCTCGGGCTTAGATTTATAAAACTTAAACAATCCTATTAATTGATTATATGATTCAAAATCGAGCTCAAAGTTTGAAAGATCAGGCCTTTATTGGCTTATCATGCATCTGGATTCGTAATTATCATTGGGTTTCGCCGGACTTTTAAGCTTTTGTATGATTTTCTTTTTATCATGTGATTAAGAACAAAAATTTTGGAATTAAATGACCTTCAAAAATGCCCCTAGTTTCAAGATTGGCTTTAATTGGGACTTGACTACGAGACTGATGGAATGGATTACGCTTGAAAAATATGGACTCTGATGTATGATAGATAGAAGAACTGACATTCTCTTAAATTTAAGACTCTTAAGATTATCATATGTGCAATAAAGAATTGATCATTTTCTTTCGAATTTCTTTTGAAAAATGCTTGAGCTAGACTTAAAAAATCTTGATAAATATTAGAATAAAAGATCTTCCTCTTCAAAGTGGTTGATGATTCTACATCTTCCATTAGCGAACACTTGAACAAGTAAACATACTTTTGAAGATCCTACAATGTTCAAGATGACTTCTGATTTTTTTCGACTTCAATATTGTCTTTGTCGGATGTGAGCTCTTGGCTAAAAGACAAATATCGTGGCTTGAATGGTTCTGCAGTTTCTGCACAAGCTTCCTTCTGAATTTTTCTTCTTGACGGGACATTTCCTCCCATTTGATGATGCCCTAATTTTTGCCTAGATCGCCTCTTCAGGTTTTCAATCTAGCAGGCTTTGCTCTTTCTTTTTCTGATAATACCTTGATTTTTGCCTAGGTCGCCTTTTCAGGTTTTCAACCTAGCAGGCTTTCTTTTTTATGGTTATGCCCTAAATTTTGCCTAAGCCGCCTTTTCAGGTTTTCGACTTAGCGGGCTTCTCTTTTTTCTTGATGATCTTGTAATCAAATCGACGATTTCTCAGTTTCCTGCACCTTAACCGAGTCAATTAGCCTTCAGGAGGACTTAATAGGTGGGCTTAGGATATGGTTTAGAAAGAAAAATAAGGCTCAACTTCCCAAAATGCCCCTAGTTTGATATTCTCTCTTTTCTATCAAT